>NW_017893377.1:0-92813 GCF_001540865.1 Ananas comosus
GGCCGCCTTCCCGGCCTCGCGACGTGCGCGTGGACTCCTCGTGTCGTCAGTGGGCCGGCAGCCGCCGCTCCCTCTCTGCGGCGCGAAGGTCTGTGCAGGCCCCCAGCACGCGCGCGCCCTCCGCGTCGCTGCGTGAGATGGCTCGCTGCGGCCGCACTCGTCGCGCGGCTCCCTGTCGCCGGGATCCCTGTTAGGCCGGATGGGCCGTCCTCTAGGGTTAGTTGACTGCGCATCAATGCCGCCGTCGTCGCCGATCTGCTGATGACCGGCCCGCTCTCTGCTGGGAGCGTTCCCTGGCGGCTGCCGCTGTCGGCGCCGCGCCGAGCCCTGTACCGTAAGGCTGTTTGTAGATTCAGCCAGTGCTTAGCTTTCCGATTTCTGGTGATCGTGACTCCCGAACCCGGGAGTGAGGCAGATGACTAGGTTCCGTGTCTGAACTTCGTATCACTCGACGCGGCAAAGTGCCCTGTTAGTGAGTTAGTCGATGAACTTCGCGCTGTGTGCGCGAGTTTATCAGACTTGCGTCATCGTGTGGGCACTGTAGTTGCTGGCCAGTGTTCAAGGTGGACGGGCCTCCTGTGGAACCTTTCAGCGAGTTGTGACGGCTCGGATAATCGACCTCTTGGTTTGCGTGCACGTTCAGAAAGCCTGAATCTCATGAATGATCGATTTATGTATCGTTTTGTATGGGTTTTGTATTTCTGCTTCTGTTGTAGATGGCTGTTTGGCAGCAGTTTGGTTGAGTGATCGCTGGATGTTGCAAGTCCAGGCCCGGCCTTTGCGAAGATCGGAAATGTATTTCGATGCGTTTGTCGGCAATCTGCGACGACGCCGGTAGGGTTTGGTTCGATTATTCGCGGTGCTTCTGATTTGTTTAGTCGCTGGCTTGTTGGGTGTCATCGCGTCATTCGAGAAGATTCAGAATGGACGAGTGAGCCAGACGGTGGTTTCCGCGGTCGAATTATTCCAGGACCGGATCCCAACATTATCCATAGTTGTTGGTTGCTGTATCTTTGTTTTGTACTTGTCCACTAAATAAGTGTTAGAGGAGGAATGACGTGGCATGTGTCGGTGCCGCGGGGATGTTAGGAGGTCCGGGGAGTCGGTTGAGTTTCGGACTGTCGGCGGTTCGTTCGTATTATAAACATTCGTTTGGGATTGTTTGTGGGGTTATATATTTAGGGTTTCTTTTGTGGATTAGTACACTAACCAGATTAGGCTCCTTACGAGTTGATCGGTCTTTGCAGTCATGAGACAGGCGGAGTTTGTAACGGTGTATTCGATCCGGCTACAGTGGTGCCGCCGGTGATGGGTTTTTACTTTGCTTCTCGTTATTTGGCATATATATTTTTATATATTGTGAGCTCACCTCGTGTTTGGTTATCTTATCAATGTTCCTGTATTATTATCATGTTGTGGAGTATAATTATCTGTTGTTACCATGTTTGTCCGTTGCTTCCTTGCTATCTGCTATTGTTTTATGTTAGAGTAGACAGAGTTTTTGTTTCCTGTCGAGATCGGTGATAGTCTGGTCGGTTCTGTGCTTCTGTTCGTCTGATGAATTTGAGTCGGTCCTGCGGGGGTCGGATTGTGCTAGTGGCTACGGTAGTTTAATTATATACTCATGATTGTTGATTTCTTGCATATATTCAGTAGTTGAGTTATTTATCGTATCTTACATAATTTTGGAGGATGTTGATTTTCCATCCCGTTGACTTGTTAGTCTAGTAGCTTCATAAGGTTGGAGAGGATGTCGATGTATGTCCACTAGATGACTGAGTGGCGTTTTGTGTCTATTACAGCTGTGATGGGCCTATACGGTCGGTTGCTGAGGGTGATTGTCGTAGTGCGTATGAATAATCTTTGAGCATACTCATGATCGCCTGCAGACGCATTTCCACGAAACAGCGGTCTGATCCCGCGAGGTGTGTTTTTTCGGAAAGTGGTGATTGAAACCGTGGAGCTCAGGGCTTTATTGCGATGTATTGCGTCTGACCAGGGGTTATTGCGAGGTCAGTATGTGTGACAGGGCTGATTGCGTGGGCAGGTACAGGTTGAGCATGTGTGGATGGGTCTGAGTCTTCGGAACACGTGGGCAGCGGATTGCCGGTCTTTTGAGTTATCCTGTTGACGCGATATATTGCTTAGTGTTTATGTTTCAGTACTCCTTATCTGTTTTTTGTAGTACTGTTTAGTTCTGAGTTAACTTGTCGCTCATTACTTTATCGCATCTTTACTTCAGCATTATGCTATTAGTTCTCCTGTTGTTTGGTAGTCTCTTCTTCCTATCCGGTGAGTTATTTCGCTCGTCGGCTTCAGTACACTGGGAGGGGATGTTACATTTATCACTCCCACAATTTCAGGTATTGGCGGGGGATGAGTGTGGCAGACTGTGAGGTACGTTGTGTAGCGTCGATAGAGCTTCGACCCAATTTTTTTTTTTATTGTTATTATCCTTGTATTTCTGTGTTATATGTTAGTTTTATGTGTTCGAGTATTTATTTAATTGAAAATGTGGATTTCTGAATTTTTTAAAAATAAAAAGGTTTTCTACTCTCTGGTAGCGTTTTTTAAAAGAATTAAAGGTTTTATGTAGGAACAGTTTTTATAAAGTTTTGTGGATTCTTTTTGTTAAACCTTAATGTAAAATTAATGTGATGTGTGTAATTATGAAGTATAGTGCTTATATTTCATCGGTTGTGTGTTTCCTAGTGTGTATGTTGTTTGATCGAGCCGTGCAATACAGGGGAGACTCTGTCGTGTGAACAGTGAATTTCCTGTTATTTGTGGCGGTGGCTCTTGGGTCAGTTTTGAAAAAAAATTAGAGCTTTTGCTTTGTTTTAATAAAGGACCCGGGGCGTGCGGACAATTAATATATTCATTTTATCTTGTAAATATATTAGCTTTAAATTTAAACTGAAAATTAAATTATCAATTTATTTCAATATTTTTAATGATAGTTCAAATTTAATATATATGAGCTTGTAAAAAATTAAAATATTGAAATTTAACGGATAATTTCAAACATAAAACTAAATTTCAATTTACTTTATAATCAAACTTAAATTATAATTTCAATTTTCAATCAATTTGAATCATAAATTTAATTTAATTTTAAATAAATTTGAATAAACTTTAGATTTGTGAATTTTAAATTAAATTATAAATTTAGTTCGAAATGCTTGATGATTGAATTTTAATTGATTCAAATTTTAGATATTAAATTTAAATTTATAAATTAATTTGAAATGCTTGATTGAATTTTAATTTTTAATTTAAGTTCAAATTTAAATTTAAATTTATAAATATAATTTTTAAGCTTAAACTTATGTTTAAAAAAAAAAACTTAAAATAGTTAAATTTAACCCGAACAAATCCATGCCGCCCAAATTCAATTTTCAATCCGACCTTCTAGGTCGGATTAGAAGAAGAGGGTAATTGGGGGATATCCATTCACCTGGAAATCGAATTCAGAATGGAAATCCCCGTACCAAACACGGATAAATAGATTCATCCATTCTAATTTCGATTCTAAAGTGAAAAATGGGTAAATCAAACACGCCCTAATGATATGATCATATGGTTTTTTAAAGAAAATTACTCTACCATCCTATTGGACAAAAGGCCTTTTCGGTAAAACAAAAATAAAAATATGGAATAGTTTAATACAACTTTTCAAGCCAAAGAATAGCAAGTAAAAATTAATTAATACAACAAGAAAGCAAATTAAAGTTTACCTAATTTTAAAAATATTAATTATTAGCTATTTGGTATGGTGTATAACATGTCCTAATTACATCACTAGAGAACTATGCTTTGATGTGTGGTGGATAAGAAAGTGGTGAGACCCATATCTTATGGACACCTTGATATTTAAAGAGCAATATTATTAGTACATTATAAATGACAGTGTAAATCTTACACTGCATTGTTTAAGGATTATTATTACTATTATATTTTGTCAATTTTTTTTTTTTATAGTGCTCAAAATGCTTGATTGAATTTTAATTGATTCAAATTTTAGATATTAAATTTAAATTTATAAATTAATTTGAAATGCTTGATTGAATTTTAATTTTTAATTTAAGTTCAAAACTAAATTTAAATTTATAAATATAATTTTTAAGCTTAAACTTATGTTTAAAAAAAAAAAGCTTAAAATAGTTAAATTTAACCCGAACAAATCCATTCCGCCCGAATTCAATTTTCAATCCGACCTTCTAGGTCGGATTAGAAAAAAAAGGGTAATTGGGGGGATTTCCATTCACCTGGAAATTGAAATCAGAATGAAATCCCCATACCAAACACGAATAAATGGATTCATCTATTCTAATTTTGATTCTAAAGTGAAAAATGGGTAAATCAAACACGCCCTAAAGATATGATCATATGGTTTTTTAAAGAAAATTACTCTACCATCCTATTGGACAAAAGGTCTTATCGGTAAAAAAAAAAAAAAAAAAATTATGGAATAGTTTAATACAACTTTTCAAGCCAAAGAATAGCAAGTAAAAATTAATTAATACAACAAGAAAGCAAATTAAAGTTTACCTAATTTTAAAAATATTAATTATTAGCTATTTGGTATGGTGTATAACATGTCCTAATTACATCACTAGAGAACTATGCTTTCATGTGTGGTGGATAAGAAAGTGGCGGACCCATATCTTATGGACACCTTGATATTTAAAGACAATATTATCAGTACATTATAAATGACAGTATAAATCTTACACCACATTGTTTAAGAATTATTATTACTATCATATTTTGTCAACTTTTTTTTTTATAGTGCTCAAAATTTTAAAAATGTTGTAAATTTTAAGAGGTAAGGTGTAAGCTATACATTTATATTTATATTTTTTTTTATGTTACTTGTATGCACAACTGACATTTTTCCTTTTAAATCCATTAACTGAGCTTTAAATAATTGCTAATGGAAATCGTCCACGTCAGGTGCGACCCAATCGGGTACATTCGCTGCTCGGTGGGCGGCAGGCGCGTTGTGCCATCAACTCTCACGTGCAGAAAAGATTGAGCGCATTTGGTGTATAAATAAATGCATTCTGTGTGTGTATGGCAAAATAACTTTTGGGGTGCGTTTGGTTCGCATTATGAAAGATTATTAGGAGATATCCGAGAATCTTATTCTTATTCATCTTTTTACTAAGAATGTGGAATTCTTATGTTTGGTTCGCACGGTAATATTAATTAGCCATATTATTTAATATTACAAAAAATATACAATTAATTAATTTATTTATTTAATTAATTTTAGATAATGTTACCAAAAGTTTCAACATCTTTTTAGAAAAAAGAGAGAGAGAGTATAAGTTAGAGAGAGAGAGCATAATTAAAAAAATAGAAAGAAAAATATAGTCAAAATTAGAGGAAGCGAGAGAGTTGAAATTTTAGAAAGAGAGAGAGAGAAAGCTTAGTTTAGAGAGATAAAAAAAGTTGAATTTTAGAGAGAAAAATAAGTTTAGAGAGAGATATAAGGTTAGAGTGTAAAAAAAAATAATATCAATTAGTCGGCGGGTAAAAAGAAAGAAAGAGATTAGACATATTATGATTACCCCAATCCATTAATATAAGGATACCCACCTTCCCTCAAGGGAATGAGATTAGTACTTTGGGGTGAATCTTATTCCCAAGTGAATCTAATATTATCAACTAGATTATTTAGTGCGTTAGCCAAACACCGTCATATTTTTTTATTCTCATTGGATTACTAGTAATCTTTAAAAGATAGCGCGAACCAAACGCACCCTTGATGTTAAAATCACCAATGTATTTGATCTATCACCACATCTAAAAATTCATAACTAAGGCATTAAATTGTCTCAATAGTTTAGGATTCCGGGTCTCAATAGTTTAGGATTCCGGGACAGAGAAACGGTGATTATATTAACCGTGAGAAATTACTATTCAAAATTTTTTGTATGTAAAAATTTTAAATGTTTTAGATTCTGATTTTGAAGCTATTATTATCACATAGCTTAGAGGAAACGGTGTATGCAATGTACTTAAAGAGGCCGTGCAGGAAAAAATTCTCTTTTCAGTGGCCTAAGTTGCATTTAAAAATTGGGCCGGATACGGGGGTAAGTGTGCGCCGATGGTTACGTAAGCAATAACTTATCAGAGAATAACTTGCGGCCCAAGAAGCGATCGACGATGTCTATTTTTAGGGGCTGGATTAAAATGCATCTAACCTAACGCTAGATTTGACTTTTCATATAATTATAACTGTAGCGCGGTTGTAATTATATGCAACTAAATAGTTCCTTAATCGAGCACTATTATATATGCACTCCAAAATAAGATGTACATCTTATACAGTTCATCAATGGCTAAGAATTGATTTTTGTCTTATTATTATTATTTTTTTCAGAATAAGCTACTAATACACTCTAAAATGGGTGTATATTGTAAACACCAACTATTCAATGGGTAGAATTTTTAATTAGTCACCTCATTGACTAGTAAATTCATTCTACCTCTTGAATTGGTTGCGATGTATGATGTACACCCCAATCAGGTGTATAGATAGCTTTTATTTTTTTTAATTTCATAAATACCCTGTTGCAATCTAAAGTTTCATCATTATCTTTAAAAAGTTCAAAATTTGATACATAGCACTTGAGATTAAAGAAAATATCTATTAAATCTATTTATTTACAACTTTTTTGAAGCTTTCCCGGTTTGGGGGCCTGTGGGTGCCCATTTTTATTTTTTTTTATCTCTCTTACTCTCTCTCTCTCACACTTTACACATATTCTTTTTTTATTTTTTCACTTATATTTATTTATTTATTTATAATTTATAAATATACTAATTTGAAATCCAAAAAAGACCTTCCTTTATTTTGGAGGGTTGTGGGGCCCTATCAATTTTTTAAATAATTAATTGCACATTGGGCCCCAATTTTTCGATATATTAGATTTGAGTCAGTCGATGGTAAAATTAATTTAAACTCCATCAATCTTTTTTTTTTTAATGTACGAATCTATATCTAAATATTTAATATTATAAATTAAAATTTATATTTAATAACAAATATTTAAAGTATTTAAAAATATTTATATATTTAAATTTAAATAAAAAATTAGAGTAGATTTTAAAAAATATATAATCTATTCTCCAATATGAGGAAAAAAAAAAATTAAGAAAGAGGTCAAAAAAAAAAAAAAAACTCCTCGCTCTCGCCTGGCTAGACCCACCCGCCTACGCCCTCAATGCCTGCCGACCGGCACGGGCCCAGCCCTATCGCGAGCGCCCAGCGCCGGCTCGCGCCGTTCGCTCGTGCCCTCGCGCGTCACGCCCGCCCGCTTGCCCGCCCCTGCGCGCCCTCGCTCGCCCCCGCGCTTGCGCCCGCTTGCGCCGTGCCAACGCCCCGCGCACTTGTGCCTTCGCCTCCACCCTCGCTGCCACCTGTATTAAAATTGAGGATTCATATATGTATATAGATTTTTTAATTGAATCTCCAATCTATTTTCTTGCCAATTGAGTTTCCAACCTATAAATTTTTTTTCAATTGGGTCTCTATTGTCAATCTTCTGTAATAATTGACGGAAGTCGACATGTGGGTGCTGACGTGGTGCTAAGATAGCATAAATTTTGTGGATTAGCAACACAAATGATCCCAACCTTTTTTCGATTTTCCTATTGGGTCCCTATTTTTTGTCCATAAAAAAATTATAATTTTTTATTTAAATTTTTATTCTTATTTAGGTAAAAGTGACTAATAAATTATTAATTTAACAATAATTGATTTAATTTTCTTCAATATCAATCTAATGAAATCACCGGTGAATTTTTGCTAAAATCTTTTTTACCATTATCATTTTAAATTTAAAAAACTCAAAAGGTAAAAATGTCTCAATAAAAGAAAAGCAATGCTATATGTACACCTAAAAAGCAGTATAAATCTTATACCTGCTTATCTAAAAGTCTATACTTAATCCTTATTTTGTCATTGTTTTAATATTTAAAATTCAAAAGGCTTCTAAACCTAAGGATGAGGGGGGTGTAAGATCTACTGCCCCTTTTTGAGTGTATAGATGTCATGCCCGGACCCTTTTTGGAAAGCTAATTTTGAGAAATCCATCTAATTTGAAAACAGAGTTGCAGAGAAGCGTAATTTTTTTTTTCTTTCGCAAACCTTGCCCGAGACATGCATAGACCAACCACACGCACATGGCATTCTCTGTCCATACAGACAAAGTCTTCCCTATACATGCATGACGTAAGAGCACATATATATAATAAGTAGTAATTAGAACAAGGTAGTTTAATTATACAACTACTAGTAAATCTAAACCCATAATCCATAATCGACTAAACCACTACCAAAAGAAAAACCCAAATATAATTAAACTCAAACCACAATCACGTAAATCCTTACATAATAGCACATAATGAAGTAGAAGTAATCAGAGGCTAGGAACCGAGATCCACAGCACGAACTATCTAGGCACTAACTATCACGTCCTCACACTGCGCCCCGACCCGCACTGTCAACAACACCTGTAAAAATAGTGGGATGAGAAATATTTAAATATGTTTCTCAGTGGGGACAACCAGCCGACGAGGGCAAGCCGACTCACTAGCAAACAAAGGAGTACGATGAACAGATAAAAGTAGAAATGAAATAGTCAACTACAGTAGCATCACAAATAGATAGATAAATGTCATGAATTGGAATACAAAATAATGCTGCTACTGTAACATGAATCAAGATACTAATCATGATGTATACAATCAACCACAGTAGCAAGAAAATCAGTAAATAACTATCATGATCGAATATACTGAGAGGTACCACTACTGTAAACAAAGTCACATGCCAACATCATAGGGACACCAACTACAGTAGTAAGATGATGAATAATAAAATGTCATAAATCAGTAAATGAGGGGTGCCGCTACTGTAAACTAGACAGCTATCATGTGAGGACTGAGAATTTGACTGTGTAGCTAAACTCTCTGTTGACGATATTTTTTTATGTGCATTTTTAATTACATAAGCACTCGTCAAGTTTCGGAAGAAAACGAGTTAGGTTAGAGATTTTACGCGATTTTTACTTTTAACTTAAACTGAATAATAACCCGGGTTTTCAGAGTGGCCAATGAGAAGAGATGGTTTCTGGCGCGTATCGGACTCTGTTCAAGGCGATCCAATAGCTCGTTTTCAATGGTCCAACTATCTCGGATCCAATGGCACTGACGAATTTAGGGTTTGATGCATGATTTTCGAGAAAACTAGATTTTTATCGCAAAGTAGACTTTTGTTCTTTATCGTTTTTGCCTTTTAAAACTTCTCGTTGCTCCGTTTTGCATGTGGACTCTCGGGTGGGGATCTTTCTGTGAGAGGTGGTTTGTGTAGAGGGACCTTGGCTGCAAATATGCTTGTTCGAGGGGTTTTGGAAGAACTATTGTTTTATATATATATGTGTGTGGTTTTGGAGAATCGGAGAGTGGATGGCTTTCGCCGCGAATCGACAACCAATTCGAACAAAACAAAATTGTGTGCTCGATGTCTCAGTTGTGCTGAACGTGCTGGCATGATCCATTCGGAAATCCGACTGACGGATCGCCAGATATCATGCGTTTATCGAGGAAGGGTCGAATTGACATTTTCACATTTCGCGTGAAACCCCCTATATTTTATGCGCAGAATCCAGTCGCTCCTGGTGACCTCTGTGAGTTCTTTTTCTCTTTCTACGTACCTTAGCTCAGCAGGCTGATACGTGAGGTTGATACGCGAGGTTGTCATACACACGTGGACGGGACATCAGCGGCAAATATTGTATTTCGAGGGAGTTGTGCACAAAGTCGGCATGCTATAAAGTGGATTTTAGGGTTTCTTCATGGAAACCCTAACCCTAACCCTAGCCACCTGTCACGCCGCGGATTACTCGTTTTCCCGGGCTCACTAACAGACCCGTTGTATACATAGGAATTTTTCTAGTATATGAAGCGAAACAGTAGAAGTACCTGTAATCATACAATACTACAAACAGTAGTATAGAGCAGCTAGGAAAGTAAACCATATATATAAACTGTGGTTCAATACATACATGTCATCTAGAGTATACAAATACTCGCTCTGGCGAGATACAACAACTGTATGTAAAGACCCAAAAACTACAACTATCTGTAGCTGGTGCTCCTCTAGCTCTGCGACTCGTCTGGAAGGGCTCTAACTCGCAACGCCCTTACCACGATTAGTCTCGGTAGAAGCAGCAGCCGGAACAGAATGCTCTACAAAAACAGGGTAACAACTGGGCGTGAGAACTACTACAAAATGAAGTAGTCCTCAGTGGGTACCGCCCTCGAACTCATCGGTCCGCCCACTAAGTCTACAGGGATAAGTAGGAGTAGTAAGGAAAGCTGGAACAAATCTACAACTAAATATTGCTATACTATCATGCTCTAACTCTAACCCTCTGTAGAACAATGTCAACTCAGACCAAATCTCAAATAAGGACTGTAATCATACCCGTCCCTGGGACTGTGAATACATCCGTCTCGCCCGATTGCGACTATACAACTACCTCCACACTAACTAGTCCGTGGAGAGCAAGTCCAACCTGCACGAACGATACCAATGCAACAGCACAGCGTCCGTCTCTGGAGTGGCACTCGTGTGAGCTACCCAACCGAATATGCAGCGTATCTCTGTCGAGCTCAATCAGGCTCTAACAAGCCAAAGTCAAGTGGATAGGGTCAAAACAGATTTATAAACCAAACCCAGTGCCTCGGCACAATCTGAGACTAAAAATAGAAACCTGGGTCCACCGTCAATCTCGACGGCACGCGACAGCCCGAAACAGCCTAGACTCTGCTGTAAAATCAAGCTCGGCGTCTCAGCACGAGCGTAAATGCATTCTAAATTACCCCGAGTACCCACCGCGCTGAAACAACGGCGATACAATCAAAACACGGCTCCTAGAGCTAAATCAAGTAGTAGAATCATATGACAGGTCAAAACGCTGGTTTTCTTCTAAGTCAAAATTTCAAGTCCAACATGTATAATTTATTAACTCATTCAGAATGTTTTACAATTCAGATTACAGTCCAAAACTAATCGATGAATTCAATCAAACTGAATAGTAGACAAAAAATAAAAATCATACACGTCGACTATATATGCACTTAGGAGTAACCCGATGAAAATCCACCTCAAATGCTCTTTTTTGGCAGCAAGGAGGTCTCGAAAATGCTGTGAGACTCAGTTGAAATCACACCAAAGCAGCAACTGGAATACTTGAAGGATCTAGCGTCGAAATCCACAAAAATCCAATAATTCAGCACTTAAGCTTAAATTAACCCAACTCCAATGTCAAAACTCACCTAATCACATCCAAATCTGGTGAGGAGGGTCTCAAATCTAGTGAAGTATACTGAGATATCTAACTCAGGTCCAAACTTCCCCTGCTTCCAAAAATAGCATCAAGAAAACCGAAAAACAAAATAGATTTTCAGCTCAAAGTCACCAGCAGTCCAGAAAAATATGGAATTGACCAAGCTAACCTCAACCAAAATCTACAATTCTGGGCTTCATGGATTCCTCTGGAAGTCTAGAATCCAGCAAACCAAGTTTCACCGCAATCCGACCTTCCTACGTCGCACACGAGCCAAAACACCGAAGGTCGTCGCTGGAAAACTACAAAATCAGCACTCCTCAAGCTGAATTTGTGAACCTTTGATGCAATTTGAGTAAATTGGAGGGTTAGGATGCTAAAGTGGACTTCTCTGTGAAGAAGGGAGGTAAAGAGCAGCAAGGGGGCGCACTCTACCTATTTATAGGGTGTTGATGCGGTCCAAATAGCCTCAGGAACAATTGCTCCTGCAGAAATCCCCACTTTCCGGCGCCCAAAACCTGTTTATGGGCGTCCGAATCCTCCTGGCTGCACAAAAAGCCCCCCTCGGCTCCTCTGCCCGTGATGCGCTGCACCCATATCCTGCTCCGGCGGCCCACACCTACCACCAGCCACGCGTCAGCACGATCGATATTCACGAGGTGAAATTTTCGGACCCACTTCCGGGCACACGAAACACGGATCCGAATTGGCTTCCAGTTCTGCTCAGTTCTGCACTCAACTTCTGGGCGGCTCAAACCCTGTTCTGGGAGCCCGAATATGGCAAAACTCCAGTTTTGCTTATTTGAGTGCGCCGAGTCTATTTCTGCATCCATTTTGTGCAGAATTTACTCTGACTCAGTCCGACACTCTCCAGATATGCCGACTAGTCATTAACACTGAAGCCAATCCTATCCAAAGCTCTAGAACACTACACCGCCCTTCCCTCTTCCCCTGTCTGGATCTCCTGAGAGCCGCCGTCGCCATGCCGGCTGCCGGAGTAGCCTTCTCTTCTCTTTTTTTCCCCTCTCTCTATTTCTCTCTTTATTTTTTTTGTTGTTGTGAGAAGAGGTGACCCAGGCTCCTCGGATTTGCGTTGCCGCCGGCTGGGACCACCTCCGGCATGGTCCTCCGACTCCGGGCAGCCACCCCTGAACCTCCCCTGCGCCGCCGTGCCGTGGATGTTGCGCCGCAGCCAAGGAAGAGCTACTGCAGCCGCACGGGCATGGGGAGCCACCCGGCTGCCGCCACGCCTCACCACCGTCTTCGACCATCGCCGCTGACCTCAGAGTGGTCACCGCCGCTGCCCCTGGCAATCCCCAAGCCGCCACCGTGCCGCACTGTGATGCCCAAACCGCAGGCTAGTTTTGGAGCCCGTTGCTGCAGCCGCCCCACCGTGCCACCTCGCCACCGACCAGGAGTCCCCACCCCTCTCTCTGGGTGCAGGGACCACTTCCTGGCTGGGGCTCGAGCCGCCGTGCCCCGGCGCTCCCCTGGTTGATGCCCTAGCTCGGGCATGGTGCATACCCCAGCCTGCTTGTTTGGCGGTCTTCATTTTCGGCCATCCGAGACTTCGGCGGGTCTCCAAAGTGTGAGCACTGCACTCCTGGGACTCTGTGGAGTGCCGTGCTCACCTTCGTTGCGATAGGAGATGTCCCATTGCGCGTGAAAGCCGTGGTCATTTTCGAAACATTGTTTTTGGTGGTTTTCTCGCTGTTTTGCGACCGTCCAGTGACCGTTTGAAGTCCGGACAGTGAGCATGGGCATCCTCGCATCGAGTCGATTTAGATCGACTAGTTGGTTTGATCCGTTTCATCACGGATCGAGGTAATGAACTCTAAACTCATTATTGATGTATTATTTTTTGTGAAAAATACTAGCACAGACCACCATGTCTTACCTAGGACTCCATACCGAGTCCTACCACCAACCCGATTCGCACTTCCAATCCTAAGACCGGGAGTAATGCCGCCAAAGCTAGGCCGGTCAGATCTCTCCAACAAATTGCATCTACGCAAAAACCTGGTTAGCTCCTCTCTCTGTGACACTATGCCACTAATAGAGAAAAGGGAAAAAGAATAGGCGTTACAGTCCTACCCACTAAGCCTGGAGGAGCATTACCTATACTATAGCAGTAGAAGCGGCTGATAACGAAGCCTTGGGCCGTATTCTAGCAGCCCTCGCAGCATCTGCAGTCGAAGCCGATCAATACACCGTCTCCGTAGAGATGCTCGCAGTAGCACTTATGCCCTATGTAGGGAGGGTGGCCTGAGCGCCGGCAGTTAAGAAAATCACTTAGGACCAATGTAACATATCAGATTTTGGTATAAAAATAAAAATAAATAAAAATAGTATGAGATACTATTTTTATTGGATTTGGAGAAGTGAAATATGAGTTAGAAATGACTTGTGCTAAAATCTGAATGAAAACAGAAAATTTAGAATTTTCTGTTGGAAACGGGACCGATAAATTAGCAGAAAATGCACAGTCTCAGAAAATTATGAAAATTGGAGGATAAGTCAGAAATATTTTTATGAGGCTAGATTTAAGGTTTCATATTTTTCTGACACCCGTAGAGTGAGAAATAAAATCCGATAGTTATCTGATAAAGATTACAGTTCAGTACAGTTTTCAGTGACCAAACGGGGTCGAAACTGAAAACTTAAGATATATTCTTACTCAGTACGTTAAACCGAGCCTGCCTGTCAAATTTGAGCTCAAACGGACATTCAAAAGGGCTCCAACTGTTCCGAACTGCTAAACTGCCTGGAGTAAATAGTGAAATTGTTGGGGGGCTATATTGTAAAAGAGCATTGCTCTTCTTCCACCCTCAGCCGTGCACCCCCCACACACTCGCACGCCACACACACACACACGCAAGGAGAGGAGAAAGAGAACCCTCCCTTATTTCTCTCTAAATTCTCTCCCAAAAGAGAGGGTTTTGTTGGAGAAGGAAGCTTGGAGGAAAGTCATCTTCTTCATCTTCCGCTTTAGCCATTGGAGAGAAAGCTTTGAAGGCAAGCTTCAAAATCCTTTAATGGCATGTAATATACCGAACTTCTAATTCATGAAGTTACGATATATGTTAGCTTAGAAAGCCATTGGAATCATTCCGGCGAAGTTCGGGAGCATTTCGGGTGCTTCGATGCGCATAGGGCGCGAGAACGGAACCCGGAAGGCTATGTTGGACCGTCGACTAAATCCGGCATTAGCGTGGATGAAAAGATGATGAAAACATGTTTGAAAACATGTTTGGAGAGTCTCGGTTCGATTTGAAAAGAAACGGAGGTCAAACGAGCGAAAACGAGCGAAAACGGAGTAAAAAAGGATAAAGGCTGAAAATGCTGAAAATTTGGCTAAGTCTGGAATTCTGGCCTTTCGGGGACCGGTCTCTCACCGCAAGGACCGGTCTCAGAACCCCGAAAATGCCCAGTTTGGGCTGTTGCGAGGGAAGCATTGTGGAGGGGCTTAAGTGCAAAATGGCACTTATGAGAGTGTATAGAGAGGATCCTTTCTCTCTTTCTCTCATTTCTCTCACTCTCCCACACCAAAACCTCTCCCTCTCTCTCTCTAGAAAGAAAAGAAGGAGAAGAAGAGGGGAAAGAAAGGGAAGAAGAAGATGAAGGAGAAGAGGCAAAGAAGATGGAGCTTCATCTTCATCTCCTTCCTTGAGCCATGTGAGCAAGCTTCTTGAGGTAAGCTTCTTGGAGCTTTAATGGTAGATCTTTAGGGTTAAGTTTTTATACTCTAAAGATGATTTTAATGGAATCTTAGCATGCTAAATAGATGGTTTATGCTTGATTCATGAGATGAAATGGGGCATTTTGCTATAATTGCATTTAGGGCTCCAAAAAGGGGTTTTTGTAAATAGTTGAGTTTGATCTCAATTGACCCTATACAAACCTAATTGGGGGTATAACAAACGCGTTGGTGCGCTCGGTTCGACAATCCGACGAGCGTACGCGAAGTTATTGACGAAACAATCTGTTTTGGTACAGATAGCCGCAGCACGCGGGATAAGCCTCCAAAAATCATGAAAATGGATCGGGAGCATCGCGATGTCGGGGAATAAACTCCCGAACAGACGGATCGCGGATTGGTGACCGTTCGGGTGGTCGCGCAAGAGTTCGAGCCGAACCGGGTCACGGATGCCGCGGGAGGCCGATTGCAAGTGACGACAAGCAATCGGAACGCGTTAAAAGGTGGGTTGTGCTTACCGAAGCGACTAGGTCGCCTTCATGCCAAAGTGTAGTGTGTTTCACTATTGATGCATGATAAGAATGTTAAATAAGAATGCATGATAAGAATGCGAAGTAAGAATGCACCATAATGATATTAATAAATGCATATAATGGCATGATAAAGATGATAGGAAATGTATGCATGTGAAGTATGCTAATGAATGCTAGAGCTAAATGCTAAATGAATATGTAAGACATATGTTAGATAAATGCATGAGTTAAATGCTAAGTAACATGAGCTAGATGCATGTCTTAGAAATGGATGCATGATGGAAATGCTAAAAGAATGTGTATTGACATAATGTAAGAATGCTAAATAAGAATGCATGATGAGAATTGCTAAGTAAGAATGCATGTTAACATGTTATAGAAATGCTAGATGAAGCATGAGTTAAATGTTAAAGGCATGTATGAGATGTATGTTAAGTAAACATATGAGCTAAATGTATGATCCATAATGTGAGAATATGTTAAAATGACATAAAGTAGAATGCATGCATAATGATAAGATAAGAATGCTAAGTAAAGGATGTGTGTAAGTTGACATGAATGCACCTATAGATCGTGTGGCATGTCAAGTATAATTCCTAGGTGTGGACAACTAGGAAAACAAGAATATGAATGGCATTGAACCTAGAGTCAAATAAACCTAGGTTGTAAATGTAATGATATAGAACCTAGAGTCAAATGAACTTAGGTGATAAAGAATGTTGGACCTAGTGTCAATGAACCTAGGCTAAGAAGATAATGACATTGAACCTAATGTATTAACTTAGGTTGAGTAAAGGCTTGGACCTAGATAGGTCGATAACATAGGGTGAGACCAACCCTTCAGTAATGTAAAGTGGATTCCGGAATCCCTGCTGCTAGTGCAGCGGCTGCTAGTGCAGCATACAAGCTCGATAGTTCTTGGCCGCGGGTGCATGTGGCGTGTTCCTCTCCCACCGGAAGAACTTCGAGGCTTGTCAATGAGCAAGAACAATGAGCGCTAGGGTGCATGTGGCATGTTCCTCTCCCTATCGGGGATCTCGGCTGCGGGTGTATGCGGCATGTTCCTCTCCCACCGGGGGATCCCTGACCACGGGTGTACGCAGCTCTGGGCGACCCGTTGGGCGATGTGGTTTGTGATTGAGGGCTGAGGTGCATGTGTGAGTTCCTTCACCTCGAGCCGGACAGAGCGCGGACTATCCGCAGTTGATTGACTCAAGACCGAGTCGGATGGCAAAGTCGGCTAAGGTAAAGTAACCTTAGGAAAGAAAGGCTAATGTGTATAATATTACTAAGGTGTGAGTACCCTTAGTAAAGCGTAAAGAATAAAGAATGAAGAATCAAGAATAAGAAAAGGCTAATGTTAAAGAAAGACAAGTAATAAAGAATAAAGAAAGGTTAATGCTAAAGAATAGCTAGTAAAGTAAAGAATGAGTAAAAGTAAAGAACGGATAAGAATAAAATGTAGAAGCAATTAATCTACTATATGAGTTGCATAAATTGCATATTGCATGTTGTGAGGCAAAAGCATGGTAATGTTAGTTGCATGATTTATGATTTCATATCTATCTATTGGACTAACATGTTGTTTGCCTCCTTTGACCTGATGGTCGAGCTCTTCCCTTGGGTGGCCGTACCCACTGGGAACTATGGAGTTAGTTCTCACCCCACGTTGTTTCGGGGTTTTACAGGTTCACACGCGAGCGGCGCGGCGGCGCGAGGAAAGGGCGTAGCTCCGTAGTTAGCGCCCTACCACTGAGACCAGATAGCAGCACCCTGAGTCGGCTTCTTAGGGGTATAAAATGCAAAGAACCAAAAATGTGATAATTGTAAGAACAATGTTGTAATAACTATGTTAAAATCGGATTGTATTTGGAAGTTAAGTGAAAGCTAATGTAAGAATCAAATGAGAATTGTGATGTAAAAATGTATGAGTGTGAATGCTTGTAATAGCAAGTAGATTTATGTTTTTGATACTTCCTTATGCAATCTTTGGTTGAAATGTGTTCCTGGTTGGAACTTCGTACATTGTATTGATTGCGACGCCTTGAACGTACAGGGGAGACTCTGTCCGCGGTACAGGGGAAACCCTGTCCGTTCGGCGGTCTGTTGGCGTGCTCGAATCCGACCAAAGAGGCGGGCTCGGGGCGTGACATGGCATTTCTCTCTAGTTTGGTTTTTAAGCTCTAAGAATAGGTTTAGAGGTATTCTAGCATGCTAATTAGAGGTTTGATGCTTGAAACCAAGGCTCTAATGGTGGGTTTTTTCCTAGTAGTAAACCTAAGGTTCGAAATGCAATTTTTGGAAATATGATGGTTTGATCTAAATTGAACCTATATAAACCTAATTGCTAGGTAACGAATTGCTAGGTGGGTTGTGTTTACCGAAGTGACTAGGTCACCTTCATGTCAAAGTAAAACATGAGATTCATATAGATGCATATTATTATGTATGCTAATTGATAGTGCATGATGATGCATTGAAGTGCATGCTAGTTGATAATGAAAAATTGATATGTTGAAGTATGTGCTAGATGATATTGCATATGAACACATGATGACATGATATAGAGAACATGAACATACAAATGAATGTTAACGCTTTGTTAATCATGTGAGTTATGAGATCATGTTGGATAATGCTTAGTGACATAATGAGAAATTGTTAATTATACATACACGTTAGCATTATGTAAATGTATGCTAGTTGGTAGAACACATACTAGTGATAATTGCATAATAATGCATTGGAAAGTACATGCTAGAAACTAGATGCAAGCGAGATATATATGTGCATTGGAATGTATGCTAGGTGCATGTAGCATTATGTGAGCCGGTTGGATAAAATGCATAAGTGCATCATGTGAATACATGTTAAATGGTATGGCATATTAACACTATGAAAAATATATGCTAGAGGAAAATGTTTAGTGACGTACTAAGAATATGTAGCTATAACTCGATGTGGACAATTAGGTGTCAACTAGATCGAGTGGCATTAACTTAGTGTATTAAACATAGGTCAAATGTGAACCTAGGGTCGAGAACCTAGGAGGAGCAAGAATGGCATTTAACCTAGTGTCGTGAACCTAGGCTAGATCGAGTGGCATTAACCTAGTGTCATGAACATAGGTTGACATTGATCCTAGTGTTGTTGAACCTAGAGTTAATAAAAATCTAGGTAGAGAGGTATTAACCTAGTTTAAAGAACATAGGTTATGTGATGAGGGCGTTAAACCTAGAGTCGGGTAGACCTAGGATAGAAAGTGCATTGGACCTAGATAGGTCGATATCATAGGGTTTGAGATTACCCTAGAGACTTGGAAAGTCGATTCCGGAATCTTAGGATTGTGAACTCGATAGTTCTAAAGCCGTGGGGGCAGTTGGCAATGTTCTCCTCCCACTGGATGAACTTCGAGAATGAGCATCAGGCTGATTCGAGGCCGCGGGTCGAGTGCGGCAGGGTTCCCCCTCCCGTCGGCAGAATCGTGCTTCGCTAGGGTTGAGTGTGGCAGGTCCCCTTCCCTATCGGGGGTCTTGGGCCGCGGGTTGAGTATGTGGCATAATCCCCTTCCCACCGGAAAGATCCCTGACCACGGGTGTACGCAGCTCTGGGCGACCCGTTGGGCGATGAGTGTATGGATTGGAGGCTGAGGTCCGAGTGAGGATTCCTCCACCTCGAGCCGGACAGAGCGCGGACTATCCGCAGTTGATTGACTCGAGGCCGAGTCGGGTGGCTAGTGGTAATGTGATGGATCTAAGGTAATAGAAACCTAAGAGGTTAGTTGGATCTGAGCGAGATAGCAAGATAGAAGTAGAATCAAGTGATTTACTTATGATAGTTGCATAATTGCATTGTTGCATATAGCATGGCATTGTTGTAATTCTGAGGCAAAGCATGGTTTCATTAATTGCATAATCAATATATATATATATCTATCTGTTTATTGAGCTAACCTGCAGTTGCCTCCTTTGAACCTGATGGCCGAGCTTTTCCCTTGGGTGGCCGTACCCACTGGGAACCATAGAGTTGGTTCTCACCTCTCGTTGTTTTGGGGTGTTTACAGGTTCGCACGTGAGCGGCGCGGCGGCGCGAGGAAAGGGCGTAGCTCCGTAGATATTGCCCTACCCCAGAGATCGGAGCTAGAAGTACTCCGTCGACATCGCTTAGGGGTTAAGAGAATGAAAAGAACATAATGTATCAAATTTGTAATAAGTAAATGTTGTAATAACTTAGATTGCATTTGGATGAATAGAACGGTGGTTGAGATGTAAAATGCATGTGAATGAATGTAATAACATAAGATGTGTTTATGTTGTTTGATACCTTCCTTATGCAATCTTGATTGAAATGTGTTCCTGTTTGAAACTTCGTACATTGTATTGATTGTGATGCCTTGAACGTACAGGGGAGACTCTATCCGCAGTATAGAAAAAACCTTGTCCGTTCGGCGGTCTGTAGGCGTGCCCGAACCTGACCAAACAGGCGGGGCTCGGGGGCGTGACAGATAAGATAGTATCAGAGCATAAAGTAGAGAATGGAAAAATAGTTTAGATGACCTAGGAGACCCTAGGATAGAGAAACCATAGAGGCTAAGGCTCGTGAGAGACGAGGATTTGAGACGTGTGGCGAAAGGATTATGGATTGGGTTGTGTTATTAACCTCTAAGACGGATATTAGAGGTAGACTTGAGGTATGCTCTATTCTCAACCAAGGGAGTTCATGTTGGCGCGTGACAACATGAAACCGAGCGATGAGAATAGACACCCTCGCATGACTTTCGCCTGATTGACTTTTGAGTTGTGTTAATGGTTTCGTGTTTGACCCTGAGGGTCGAGAGCTAATCGAGTTGTTCTGTTTCAGGAAGCGATGGCACCGCGCAGGCGATCTTCATCCAGATCGGCGTGAGGCGGGACAAGTGATGTCCCTGAGCAAGTCGAGGCGAGCGGAGACCCGATGCTCTGCGAGCAGCTGAATACGCTCATGGGCGTAGTGCAGCGCCAGGAGGAGCAGATCAAGGAGCTCCATGAGTTGTTGGCACGATAGGCTGCGGCGGCTGCGCCGGTAGCAGTGCGCCGTGTACCGTCAGGAGCAACGGTAGATTCGGGGGCTGTGGCCCCTGGTTCTATGGAGATGGAGGCGGAACGGAAACGAGCTGTGGCAGTGCTCATGGCTTTCAAGAAATTTAAGCCGCCTACCTTTGACGGAGAGTCGGTGGATCCGTAGATCGTGGAGATGTGGATTGACTCCATGGAGACTCTCTTTGAGAGCTTGTATACCTTGGAACGAAACAAGGTGAACCTAACCGCACATTGCTTAGAGAAGTCGGCGAAGGTGTGGTGGAAAGGCGTCAAACGGGATTGAACGCCTAGTCTCCCTCCTATGACTTGGGATGAGTTTCGGGGATTGGTATTCTCTGCATATTTTCCCGACAGTGAGAAAAGAAGGCTTCAAGAGAGATTTAGGAAGCTGCGCCAGGGAGACCGTACTGTGAGGGAATATGAACAGAAATTCACTCGTATTGTGAATTGTGTTCCATATGTGGTGCAGGATGACAAGGACAAGGCGGATTGCTTTGTACGGGGACTTCGGCCGGAAGTGTTCCATTATGTGCATCCATTCAAGTTGCAGACATTTGCCGAGGTCGTGGACCGAGCCTTGTGGGTAGAGCAAGGCGATGACTCCATGCGAGAGGAGCGCGAGTTTGATGAGCAAGAAGCTAAAGCAGTGCGACTGAGAGACCTTTCAGGTGGTCAATCAAGTTCCAGGTGACCCTGAATCAGTCACAGTCTCGAACCCTGAAGTTGTCTCCTAGCCGGTCTTCTTCGGGATGTGTGATTTGTGGTGGATCCCATAGGGCGCGGCGGTGTGCACTACGAGAGGGAAGATGTTTTTATTGTGGGCAAGCAGGCCACACGAAGTTTGATTGTCCCATGGACGATGGACAACCCTCGCCGATAGCGACGGCATTCCCCTCATCGGGACAACCCGTGGATGTGCAACCTTTGGCACGATCTGGAGAGCGAGGTGTGAGGATTGGGCAGCCGGAGGGCGCACGGCGAGTGCCAAGTAGCCAGACATACGCGACCCAAGTTGAGGAACCTGCTGCTGCTGGGGATATCATCGCAGGTATGATTTAATTGCGGCAATTATACACTTCTGCATGATATAGAATTGAAGCATTGCATGCATTTACTTCATAATTGTCTACTACTACTTATGCATAAATATAGTAGAGACTGGGACAGGGGTTAGTGTAGCTACCCTAGCATGCATGAGTCGTGATAGTGCGTCGCCTACCTAAATGGATAGGTGATTGGTTAGTTGCCGAGCACGGGCACGTGGACCTAGTGGCACCTCTAAACGAGGTGGGTAAGTCGTGCTCGTGTAGTCGGTGTGCATAGGCAGGGTTGCCTAATGCTGAGCTTAGTATACGGCATGTAGAGCGCTTGAGCGTGGGTACTAATAGAGTACGATTGTGACCCAACCCAGGAATCTGTAATGGTTTGGGATCTTAGTTACTCCTGGTTGGAGTGTGTGCGAGTTCCCAAGTGAGAATTTCGCCCGATAGTAATTGGGTCTACGATAGTGAGCGAGACACACTATGCGTTGTTCAGACAGGTGTAGGCGATAGACCTATGTAGGATTGGTGGTCCTTGGTCCACCTATGAAAACCGATGATCGATGCGGCCGGCAACTCTTGTTAGTGAGTTGGGCTTGGATTCACGAATGGAGGATTCGTGTGTTGTGAACGTGGCTTATAGTATCAAAGGATAGAGGAAGGTAAAGTGGTCTCTAGGAGACACTTGAGTAATGAATAGCCGTGTTAGGATTGGAGTTGATGCTCCCCAATGAATTGGAGGTCGAGGATAATGCTCTTTTGTGGATTGAGTTGGAGATGTGCCGGAGTGGGCCATCTCGTGATAGAGCAAAGATCTAGTTGAGAGTTGGAGCACTCGCGATTGGTCGAGGCACCTATGGATTGCTTTTAAGCAATGTCGGTGATCGAATTGGGAGGCATTCCCTGAATGGAAGGCCAGTGCAAAGAAGAGTTCTTTGCGTACCGAATGGCGAGTGGTGTTGGAGCGCGTAAAGTCGTTGAGTACCGACTTGTGCAGCCACTATGACTTGCAAGACCGTGATGCACTCCTGCATCACACTTTGCAAATGAGTTTAATATTAAACCCGTGTCCTTTAGAATGAGCCGCTTCTAGAAATACGATGGTGTGGAGCCGTTCTGGAGTGGAAGAATGAGTTGGTACCCTCAATTGCTCGTGAAGCTGAATTGAGGTGTGGTTTGAATTTCGCGGACGAAATTCTTTTTAAGGGGTGGAGAATGTAACATACCAGATTTTAGTATAAAAATAAAAATAAATAAAAATAGTGTGAGAAGCTATTTTTATTGGATTTAGAGAAGTAAAATATAAGTCAGAAATGACTTGTGCTGAAATCGGAATGAAAACAGAAGATTTAGAATTTTCTGTTGGAAACGGGACCGATAAATTAGCAGAAAATGCACAGTCTCAGAAAATTATGAAAATTGGAGGATAAGTCAGAAATGTTTTTATGAAGCTAGATTTAAGGTTTCATATTTTTCTGACACCTGTAGAGTGAGAAATAAAATCCGACAGTTATCTGATAAAGATTATAGTTTGGTACAGTTTTCAGTGACCAAACGGGGTCAAAACTGAAAACTTAAGATATATTCTTACTCAGTACGTTAAACCGAGCCTGCCTGTCAAATTTGAGCTCAAACGGACATTCAGAAGGGCTCCAACTGTTCCGATCTGCTAAACTGCCTAGAGTGAATAGTGTAATTGTTGGGGGGCTATATTGTAAAAGAGCATTGCTCTTCTTCCACCCTCAGCTGTGCAACCCCCACACACCCGCACGCCACACACGCACACACGCAAGGAGAGGAGAAAGAGAACCCTCCCTTATCTCTCTCTAAATTCTCTCCCAAAAGAGAGGGTTTTGGTGGAGAAGGAAGCTTGGAGGAAAGTCATTTTCTTCATCTTCCTCTTTAGCCATTGGAGAGCAAGCTTTAAAGGCAAGCTTCAAAACCCTTTAATGGCATTTCTCTCTAGTTTGGTTTTTAAGCTCTAAGAATGGGTTTAGAGGTATTCTAGCATGTTAATTAGAGGTTTGATGCTTGAAACCAAGACTCTAATGGTGGGTTTTTTCCTAGAAGTAAACCTAAGGTTCGAAATGCAATTTTTGGAAATATGATGGTTTGATCTAAATTGAACCTATATAAACCTAATTGCTAGGTAACGAATGCGCCGGCGAAGTCGGTTCGGCGATTCGTCGAGCCGGTGCGAAGTTATTAAAGAAACGGACGTTTAGGCTTCATTTCCGCCTGGAGGGCCGAGGCGACATCGTAAACTCATGAAACGGATTTGAAGCATCGTGGCACATAACCGAAGACCTTTAATTTTCGGATCGTGAATTGGAGGCCGTTTGGGTGGTCGCGCGTGAGATCGGGCCAAACCGAGTGCTGGGTGCTGCGGGCGGCCCGATTGCAAGTGTCGACAAGCAATCGGAAAGCATTTTGAGGTGGGTTGTGTTTACCGAAGTGACTAGGTCACCTTCATGTCAAAGTGAAACATGAGATTCATATAGATGCATATTATTATGTATGCTAATTGATAGTGCATGATGATGCATTGAAGTGCATGCTAGTTGATAATGAAAAATTGATATGTTGAAGTATGTGCTAGATGATATTGCATATGAACACATGATGACATGATATAGAGAACATGAACATACAAATGAATGTTAACGCTTTGTTAATCATGTGAGTTATGAGATCATGTTGGATAATGCTTAGTGACATAATGAGAAATTGTTAATTATACATACACGTTAGCATTATGTAAATGTATGCTAGTTGGTAGAACACATACTAGTGATAATTGCATAATAATGCATTGGAAAGTACATGCTAGAAACTAGATGCAAGCGAGATATATATGTGCATTGGAATGTATGCTAGGTGCATGTAGCATTATGTGAGCCGGTTGGATAAAATGCATAAGTGCATCATGTGAATACATGTTAAATGGTATGGCATATTAACACTATGAAAAATATATGCTAGAGGAAAATGTTTAGTGACGTACTAAGAATATGTAGCTATAACTCGATGTGGACAATTAGGTGTCAACTAGATCGAGTGGCATTAACTTAGTGTATTAAACATAGGTCAAATGTGAACCTAGGGTCGAGAACCTAGGAGGAGCAAGAATGGCATTTAACCTAGTGTCGTGAACCTAGGCTAGATCGAGTGGCATTAACCTAGTGTCATGAACATAGGTTGACATTGATCCTAGTGTTGTTGAAGCTAGAGTTAATAAAAATCTAGGTAGAGAGGTATTAACCTAATTTAAAGAACATAGGTTATGTGATGAGGGCGTTAAACCTAGAGTCGGGTAGACCTAGGATAGAAAGTGCATTGGACCTAGATAGGTCGATATCATAGGGTTTGAGATTACCCTAGAGACTTGGAAAGTCGATTCCGGAATCTTAGGATTGTGAACTCGATAGTTCTAAAGCCGTGGGGGCAGTTGGCAATGTTCTCCTCCCACTGGATGAACTTCGAGGATGAGCTTAAGGCTGATTCGAGGCCGCGGGTCGAGTGCGGCAGGGTTCCCCCTCCCGTCGGCAGAATCGTGCTTCGCTAGAGTTGAGTGTGGCAGGTCCCCTTCCCTATCAGGGGTCTTGGGCCACGGGTTGAGTATGTGGCATAATCCCCTTCCCACCAGAAAGATCCCTCACCACGGGTGTACGCAGCTCTGGGCGACCTGTTGGGCGATGAGTGTATGGATTGAAGGCTGAGGTCCGAGTGAGGATTTCTCCACCTCGAGCCAGACAGAGCGCGGACTATCCGCAGTTGATTGACTCGAGGCCGAGTCGGGTGGCTAGTGGTAATGTGATGGATCTAAGGTAATAGAAACCTAAGAGGTTAGTTGGATCTGAGCGAGATAGCAAGATAGAAGTAGAATCAAGTGATTTACTTATGATAGTTGCATAATTGCATTGTTGCATATAGCATGGCATTGTTGTAATTCTGAGGCAAAGCATGGTTTCATTAATTGCATAATCAATATATATATCTATCTGTTTATTGAGCTAACCTGCAGTTGCCTCCTTTGAACCTGATAGCCGAGCTTTTCCCTTGGGTGGCCATACCCACTGGAAACTATGGAGTTGGTTCTCATCTCTCGTTGTTTTGGGTTGTTTACAGGTTTGCACGTGAGCGGCGCGGCGGTGCGAGGAAAGGGCGTAGCTCCGTAGATAGCGCCCTACCCCAGAGACCAGAGCTAGAAGTACCCCGTCGACATCGCTTAGGCGTTAAGAAAATAAAAAGAACATAATGTATCAAATTTGTAATAAGTAAATGTTGTAATAACTTAGATTGCATTTGGATGAAAAGAATGGTGGTTGAGATGTAAAATGCATGAATGTGAATGAATGTAATAACATAGGATATGTTTATGTTGTTTGATACCTTCCTTATGCAATCTTGATTGAAATGTGTTCCTGTTTGAAACTTCGTACATTGTATTGATTGCGATGCCTTGAACGTACAAGGGAGACTATGTCCGCAGTACAGGAAAAACCCTGTTCATTTGGCGGTCTATCGGCGTGCCCGAACCTGAACAAACAGGCGGGGCTCGGGGCGTGTCACCCAAAAATATCACCTGGCTCCTCAAGGCCCCACCTGACAGGAGTGGCTACACCTTGTGAACGTCACCCCGCCACTCGATGTCTCAACAGGTACACCGCCACCACTCCCAACTAAGACATGAGTCTGTGCAAAAATCATAGTACATACAGAAAACAACCATGCACTTTGAGACTATTAAGCTTGACTAGCACACTGAGACTCAAGCCCAAACCCCTCATTCGCGTGCCTATATACCTTAGGTCTTCATATGGGTCAACCTAACCAGTTGTTCAGTTTACTTTTCAAAATATTTCTGTGAGTGGTGCCGTGGTTGTAAACTTGGCTCTGATACCACCTTAATCTGTCATGCCCCAAGGTCCCTTTTTAAGTAAAAAAATAGCGAAAGTGCCCAAATATTTATATTTTGAAAGCCTTGACCCGAGGGGACGACAGACCCGCCATAAGTACAGGGGATCCACTATTCACGCAGACAGAGTCCCCATTGTATTTGCACAGGGTCGCACAAGTACAAGTTACAACTACAATTATACACAAACCCTGTATACATTCACCACATCACAAGGTTACAATTTCCATTCATACATTCACATCTATCATTTGAAAACGTTTCTCACCCGAAAACTCATTTGAAATACTAAAGTATTGAAAATTATAGAAACCGTTTGAAAACTGCTTCCCACACGAAAACCATTTTCATAAGTCCACATTAAAACCACAAAATTAGTTCATTTTGAGTTCGAAATCATGCTATAGCCAAGTAACACTAGAGTAAAGCTGAATGAAGGTAAATAGAGGTAAAACTCAACCACAATAGTGTACTTTGTTATTCAACAGAAGGAGTGAGACTAAATCGATGGTAACCAGGTTGAGAACTCTACTCTCGCTATGTATACGCCTCACGCCTCGTCCCGACTCGGACCTCCAATGTCACTTGAAATGGGGGACAAGGGTGAGAAACCAACAAAAGGTCTCCCAGTGGGTACTGCAAGCCAACGAGGGCAAGTGTACGAATTGATAACCAAAAATGGTGCTATGAGAAGTAATACAGTAGCAATGTCAAATAGGAAAGTAGGATATATGCATATACAACTACCTCTACTGTAAATAACATGCGTCAACCGGACGATCAGTCCGAAATACCCAATCCAGAATCCGCCGTGTCAATCAAAGGACCACAGGCTAGTGTCACGACAACTCTTATAGGGATATGACTCTAGCAGTAGACCGCTGGGTCTCCCTGACATATGACCCAGCAATGGGCCGCTGGGCTCACGGGTCGGATGCACGACCACTTTTTCGAAAAAGAACTCTGTTACGGTGGCCAAATCACTAGTGTACGTGAAATGTGTACAAGCAGTGGCGATCGATATAAATATGATCAATAGCCGTTTGAAAGTAGCCAACAATCAACCTCTCAGGGTGTGCTGACCTAATAGGTCATCAATCAGAATCTCAAACCGACCAACTAGGTCACATTGATGTCACAATTCTCAAGTATGATAAACAAGCAAACTGCTCTACTTTTAGATCACAGTAACCGATATGAAAATAATTAAGTAGAGCAACATGTAATGAAGTCATATGGTGCTAGGCTCAATAAACATAGGTAATGCGAGAAACATAAAGAGAGAGATTGGAGGGAACGTCACCGAGTGTGTACCACTAGTTCAACTTCGGATCGAAGTACCCACCTATATCAGTGTCGTGCCTATCTCCGAACTATACAAGATCGTCAACCAGACCTACCGAGGGTCCATCGGGTCAGTGTCCAATCTACTAATCCACAATACACAACTCACAAACCCCACACATTTTCCATGGAATCGATTTCCCAAAATTAATCACCGTAACTCGCTAAAAATCCCGAAAATCACACCGGGATGCCATCGGAACCCACCAAGTGTCCAAGAACTCATTGACTCACGCCATGAGTCACCCGCTACCTCAAAACACATCAAAACTCATGTCGAAACGATTATCGTCGGATAGTCGTTCTAACTCGGGTTCCTAGAAGTGTCAATTTTGACAACGGAACGCTCCGCCGCTCACCCGAAGTCTTCGATCCCTTGAAATTATGTAGGTGACCAGTCAATAAGGCTCGGCGGAAAAACACAGGATGTTCCAACACCGTCAGATGAAATTCGACTCAAAACCGAGTTTCGCCGGCGGATTTGGTCCAAAAACGCACTGAAACGGACATTTGGCCTCCGCGAAGGGCTTCAGACCTTGGACAATCAATCCAGAGGTCATGAACCACACAAACATGCTGCCCACAGTAGCCGCACAGTGACAAAATCCACAAAAGCCCCTATAGCTATCCATAATTACACAAATACATACAATTAGAGGGGTTTCATGGACCGCTAACCGAAGGTTTCTGAGGCCAGCCTAGACACGGGCTGGTAGGTCTCGGCAAGGCGAAGCCATGCTCGCTGTTCGGAGCACCGCGGTTCACTGTGGGATGCACGAGAGTGAACCGAACTTCAGCGAATGATGTGCCCGAGGAGCAATAGGGACGAACTCGCAGATCCGAGACTCGCTGACAACAGATAAGGTGAGCACTGTGATCAGCGTTGACCAGGGGTCACAGTATTCACGCCCAGAGTTGTCGAAACTCATCCGAGTCGCCGGAACAGTGAAGAAGACCCAAAATAGCCCTAACCGGGCATGGTAGGAGCAACGGGGTTGAGCCCGGTCGGCGACGGCTCGACGGCAAAAGCGTCGGTCGCAGGGAGGTGCGGCCGATGGGGGGAGGTTGGCACGCGCTAGCCGGCGGCGGGAGGTGGCGGCGGCGATGCGGGAAAAGGCTAAGCTCGCATAGCTTCACCTCGGGCTTAGCTCGCTTCTCCGGCCACGACGATGGCCGGAGCAACCAGGGGAGAGGTGCGGCCATCAAGAGTTGCAACAGCTGTGGCAGTGGTGCTCGGGGGCGGTTGCGGCCTGCTGGGGAGGTTGCCGAAGGTCCGGGAGAGGTCGCCGGAGGTCTGGGAGAGGTGTCGGAGAGGGGCCCGTGGGTGGAGAGTGCACCCGACACAAACTAGGCCGAGATGGAGGGAGGTGGTGGCAATGTGAGAGGAAGAGAGAGTGTGGGATGGTTTTTTGGCGGCTGAGGATGCGCGCCGGCGGCTAGGAGCTGTGCGATGCAGGCAGAGAAGGAAAGAGAGGCGGTTAGGGGCTCAGCTGAGGGTGGCAATGGTTAGGGTTAGGGTTTGGATCCATGAAACCCTAAAGGCCAATACATATAATGCAACTTTGCAAATAAGTCCTCTGAAATTCAAATTTTCTTGTTGGATCACTCACAGCACATATAAAATGCGCGAACGCACCTCCAAGAGCGATTTCACGTGATTCGGTATATAAAATATAGGGACTTTTTGCGAAAGTTTCGTTTCGCCAATTTTGACCCTTTCTCGGTAATCATGCTATATTAAGAGATCCATTCGTCAGATTTCCAAACGGACTGCGCTAGTGCTTCCGACACTGCCGAACCATCGAGAGCACTATTAGGCTTCACATGAATTGGTTGTAGATTCGCAATGAACGTATCCTCTCTCCGGTTCAAAAACACAACACACACACACACACACACACACACACACATATATATACACACACACACACATATTATATATATACACACACACACACACATATTTTATATATATATATATATAGAGTGAGGCTACTATGCTATCGGAAGCACGGAGCCTTCCGTGCTTCCAGTTCGTTTTCAATATTGCGACTTTCGAATTGTCGATCGGCTCCGTTAAACTTGATCTAGAGTATTTGGAGTACCTAGAAAATAAATTTTATTATTTTTCGATAGGATTTGCCTAGTGATCGAATGGGCTCAAAATCAACAAATTTCAACGGCCGTAGTGAGCCGTTTGCAAGTTTAACGGTGTAGAAATATCCAAATCACGTAAAATTTTGATAGAAAATTCTTTATACTATATAAAACATGATCAATATCTTTGATTTAAAATTTTAATGTCATATTATTACATTTTGTAAGATTTTTATTTTCAGCCGTTGATTTTGAGCCCCTTCGTTCACTAGGCAAATGATATCGTAAAATCATAAAATTTATTTTCTAGGTACTTCAAATACTCTAGATCAAGTTTAACGGAGCCGATCGACGATTCGAAAGTCGCAACATCGAAAACGAGCTGGAAGCACGGAAGGTTCCGTGCTTCCGATAGCATAGTAGCCTCACTCTATATATATATATATATATATATATATATATATATATAAAATTTAAATCAAATTCAAATTCAAATTTGATTTTTCTCAATTTAAATGTTTCAGATATCACAACAAAATCCACAAATTTTGTTGCGGTACTCAAGCCTTCGTTCCTCAATACCCGAGAGCATGTTTTTCACTGTTTGTATTGTGTACCGGTACCCAATACCTAGTACCGGTACCCAATGCAGGATCTGCAGTTTTGGAAGATCTGAGTATTTGAAACTTGTTTTCGCGCTGAAAACATTCAAATATTTTCCAAATCTTGCCAATACTATTTGTACAGCTCCATATACTACATCTCACTCGAACTCCACAGTTTGTAGAAGTTCAGTGCACTACATCCCTCCCCCCTTAAAAGAGTTTCATTCGTGGAACTAAAAGCCTACCTCAATTCAAATCGATGAAGAGGTGAGGGAAGCGCTCCTTTATTGAGCTTTCCAATTCCCAAATGGCTTCACGCTCGTCATGGTTTGTCCATTGCACCTTGACATAAGGGATCGTGCGATTTCGCAGTTCCTTCACCTCGCAAACAAGAATACACACTAGGCACTCTTCATATAACATGTCCTCTTGAAGCTCTAACGGTTCATATTGAAGGACATGATTCGGATCATGTATGTACTTGCGGAGTGTAGACACGTGGAACACCTTATGAACTCCCGCAAGTTTCGGTGGGAGCACTAATCGATATGCCAAAGGTCCCACGCGCTCGAAAATCTCATACAAAAAATCAATATATAAGGGACTTAGCTTACCCCGAATCCCAAACCGCTTCACCCCGAATCATGGGTGATATCCCAAACCGCTTCACCCCGAATCATGGGTGATACTTTCAAGAAGGCGCGGTCGCCACCGCAAATTCCAAATCTCGCCGATGTTTGTCCGCATAACTATTTTCCCGGGTTTGCGCCGACAATAATCTTTGACGCACTAAACGGACCTTTTCCTCCGCAACTTGCACAAAGTCGGGTCCTAAAGTGTCACACCTCGGGGCCAATTTTGAAAGTCTTTTTATAATTAATATAATTTTTGAAATCAAAGTTACGAAAAACGTGCCAATTTTTTTTTGAATTCAACATGGCCTATGTGACGTACAGACCCGCCACAAATACAAAGGTTCTCTGTCCACTCGGACAGAGTCTCCTTTGTATTTGCACGGCGTACCAACAACAACATCAGGATCATAACCACAATCTACATTCACCAATCCACAAACAATCCATGCGATGCATTTCCATACAGCTAGCGATCCTTAGGAATGATGATGCCTCTAAACACTCCTTAGGCGCTGGATGATGCGATGCATAATACAATAGTCATCCTATTTAAAAGTGCTCCCCATCCGGAAGCTTTGTTTTTAAAATCTATTCATTCATTCATAAAAACTATTCGAAAATCTTTTAAAACTGTTTTCCACTCGAAAACTCTATTTTGAAAACCAACTACCATGAGAGGTAGAAAACCACGATGCATAAATATGTAAATCCAAAACCAAATATTAATGAATCTCCAATCGCATGTATCATAGAAAAACATCAACTCAAACCAGTTCACGAACATTCAAACATTCATAGTGATCATCTAACTGAACCATTTAATTATTTAAATTACTAATGCGGAAATGAAACATAACCAGGGTGATGGTCGCTACTGCAGTCTAGCTAGTACGTCCTCTCATCGCGCCCAAAAGCCAACTCCTTGCCCGAGCCACCTGGAGAAATGGGGGGTGAGAAACCACAATCAAGGTTTTCNTCTAGTGGGTACGACAAAGCCACAAAGGCAAATCGTATTCACTGAAAAACAAAGAAGATAGAACAACAGATATGTATATGGTATGATATAAGAGCAACTACAGTAGTAATAGAAATAAGATAGTAAATGAGCAAGAACAAAACTACTACTGTAATAAAAACTCAACTGAATTGATGCCTCAAGGGTATATAATCCAAAATCAAACCCAATCTGGTGCCTACCATATTGGTCCGCAGATTTTAAGCGTTGCTTGTCACAGAGCATACACTGACTTGATTCATGCGTCCACTGACGAACTATTAGGATACGTACACTCCCTGGTCGGTGGTCAAACCAACCGGTATCTAGAATACACAGTGCTGTGACTAAATCATGCTGATATGCTCAATACGAAAATCGGTAGAAAACTGGTGCCTTGGCCGAAGCCATATGCAAGGGCGTACAACGCCGAACCACAATCAACTAGATCGAAACACACAACAAAGGAGTCGATGTGTTGCCTGGACCCAAGGTCCACAAATATACAACATATGCAAGCCTGCTCGACATATCTATCAACAACTATCATCATGCAAGCAACAAGATATGGATGAACGAACGATAAACAAAATAACCAACATGTAGAGACTACGATACTGATATAGAAGAACAGAGAAAAGTGAAACGATCTCACCGACTATCAGCTCGAAGCACCCACCTGTCACTATCCCGTCGGAAACCTGGGTGCGCAACAAGTAAACCGGACCTACGAAGATCCACCGAATCAGTATCAAACCCACCAACCCATGTAGTATCCCTGGTTTTTGGGTTGCCCGTGGATCTCAGCATCTGAGGCTTGTCGACACATCTAGAGAGTGTCGGGACAAGTCAGAGTCGTTTTGGCGCGAAATGGACGCAAAACGGACTCAGTGCGACGCGAGAGCAGAGTTTGACATTGGAATCTGCAAAGTGCAGCTTTTCAGTATTGAGTACCGGTACCATGCAGGGGAGTACCGGTACCCCAGTGTAAATCCTGGACATCATGCTCTCGGGTTGCGCTAATTGGTGCCGAGTACCGGTATAGCATCGGGTTGGTACCAGTAACCTGTGTGCGAGCTTGCGGGTTGAGAGACCGAGTACAGGTAACCAAATTGGGTACCGGTACTCCAGCTGGATTTTTGAGTTGGTGAGAGGCCTTTTAGTCATTTGATGTGTCGATCAACCCAAGGTTATCCCCAGCCTTTATTGTCACGCCCCGCGACCAACCGCCAATTTGGACCGGGTCGCGGTGCCGACGACAGACCGCCGAACGGACCGGGGTTTTCCCTGTACGGGGACAGAGTCTCCCCTGTACGTTCTAGGCGCCGCAATCCAAACAATCAACGAATGTTCCAACTAGGAACGGATACCAATCTAGATTGCATAAGGAAATATCAAATACATAAAACTAACTGCTATTACCGGCATTCAATTTTACATCCACATTATACATCACAGTTTCAATTTACGTTTTACTTCCAAATTACAATCACATTGTTACAATTTATTACAAGTTTGCACTTTGTCTTTAAACCCCTCAAGCTAGACCACCAACTCAGGTACTGCTACCTCGGTCTCTGGGGTAGGGTGCTATCTACGAAGCTACGCCCTCGCCTCGCGCCGCCGCGCCGCACACGAACAACCTGAAAACACCCCAAAACCACGTGGGGTGAGAACTAACTCCATGGTTCCCAGTGGGTATGGCCACCCAAGGGAAAAGCTCGACCGATAGGTCCGAGGATGCACTGCAACATGTTAGCTCAACAATATACAATAGATATATATTCAATTGAAATACATGCCATGCCTCACGATATGCGATATGGAAATCACGCAACTCTATGCAACGACTAGTAGATCATTGATTCTACTCTTTACTTGGCTACTTTAGCTCAATTCATCAACTCTAAGGTTTCTATTATCTTAGGATCTCAACTCAGTCCACTAGCTACTAAAGTCTCTATTACCTTAGCTCAAGCCTCTATCTTTAGCTCATAAAGGTTCCTCTACCCTATCGAAGCTAACCACCCGACTCGGCTTCGAGTCAATCATCCGCGGATAGCCCGCGCACTGCCTGTTCAACAGCCTACCGCCTTCTCTCTGTCACAGCCCCCTAGCGGCGAAGTCGTCGCACATGCTAGGCTTGGCTCAAGTCGCACGACTTGACCATCTGGCGACGATCGCGTTGCTCTTACCCAGCGTGAGCTCGAGACTTGACACACCGTCTGGCGGCAAACGGATCACACCACACCCAACAATGGTACATGTCAGACTCAGCCACCTGGAGGCACATGCATCGTACTTACCCAGCATGGATTTAGTCTGCTCTGGCGGTCTGATCCTCAAATGGCTTAACCGTCCGGCGGCGAAATCGTCGCACAAACGCCATGACAATGGTTTAAGCCCCGGGCGGTGATCTCCATGTGATCGCCCCCAATCCTCCCTCGGTATCAAGCTCGGCGGCGAAGTCGTCGCACAAACGCCCTAGCCTCTACCAGGGTCATCACAAGTCATGGGATTTCGGAATCCACTTTCCACAGGTCGAGGGTCCATAGTGAACCCTATACTGTCGACCTATCTCATCCTAGTGGCTAGTGCCACTATACTCAACAACCTAGGTTCCAACACTCTAGGTTCTATGTCCATGTCACTTAACCTAGTTGCAATTGCTAGGTTCTTGTCCTCTTTGCCTAGATGTCCACTTCTAGGTTTACTAGTTCGACCTAGGTTTACTAACGCTAGGTTCGATGCCACACACCTAGATTGTTCGACTCTAGGTTTACTTGTTTAACCTATGTTCTTTAACACTAGGTTAGATGCCACTCGATCTACCTGACAACCTAGTTGTCCAATCAACTCTGCTCACGCTAGAGTTATTATCTAGTTTTTATGCACATACTCCTAGCATATTTCTCAATGCCGATTATGCATTCTTACTTGTCATGCACATTATGCTTTCTACTTAGCATTTTACTCTATGCATTAACATTCATCAGGCATTTCTTGTTCTTGTCTACATGCACATGCATCAACATGGGATTACATTGCTTAGACATAAAGGGCGACCTAGTCGCTTCGGTAAGCACAACCCACCTTAATTAGCTTTCCGATTGCTCGTCGACACTTGCAATCGGCCTCCCGCGGCGCCCGGTACCCGTTTGGGCCCGACCTCACAGTTGCTCTCCAAGAGCGCGCCGCTTCGCCGTTTCAAGTGCTAAAGGTCTTCACCCTGCTGCTACGGTGCTCGGGACCTGATTTCACGATTTATGGACGTCGCCTCGGCCTTCCAGGCGGAAACGAAGCTCCAAGCGTCCGATTCTTCAATATCTTTGCAACAGCTTGTCGGATTGCCGAACCGACTTCGCTAACGTGTTTCGTTACCTACCAATTAGGTTTACAAAGGGTCAAATGAGATCATACTCATTTATTTACAAAAACCCCACTTGGGTGCCCTAGAATGCCATCACTACCAAATTCACCAAATCGATCTATGATTTGGGGTAAAACCATCTAAATAGCATGCTAGGGTTCCAATAATACCACTTTTAGGGTTTAAAACCCATTCCCAGGAAATATACCATGAGAGGGCTCCAAGCTTACCTCTCCAAAAGCTCCAAGGGGAAGAAGAAGATGAAGATGAAGATGAGGAAGAGGATCTTCTCCTTGGTCCTCTTTTTCTTTTCCTTTCCTTTCTCTTTTTCTTCTCCTCTTCCTTTTTTTTTTTCTCTTTTCTCTTTTCTTTCCTCCTTCCCTTGCACGATCGGAAGGAAAGAGAGAGGCTGAGGGAGTGAGAGAGAGAGAGAGACACCTCTCTAATACCCTCTCTCATTTTGTAACAATATCCCCAAAGGCCCCTCAACTTTTCACCTCTTACATAGCCTTACTGGGCATTCTGAGCACGGAGGGACCGGTCTCCCCGACGAGGGACCGGTCCCCGAGAGCTCTCCCAGACAGCACGCGTTCGGGAACCGGTCTTTCCCTGAGGGACCGGTCCCCAGGAGACCGGTCTGCCCACCAGAGACCGGTCCCCGAGAGCTCGTCTCGTGGGACTTAGCCGATTTTCGGCTATTTCCGCTGGGATCACCTACGAGGACCGGTCCTTTCCTGACCAGGGACCGGTCGCACCAGCGACCCCAGCCTCTACTGATGGGACCGGTCTCTCCAACCAGAGACCGGTCCCCGAGGGCAACTTCAGCCCAATAATGCCATTTGCATGATTTGCCCTCGCGGACTCCATTCCAATGCACTTCTTGGATTTTGTGCATCCTAAGCTTTTCCAAAGCTTATCCAATCGACCATTAGTCGATTCTGGACGAAGTGCAACTCTCTAATTTGGGGAATCCAGGGTATGACATTTATATTCACAGAGAGAGGGTTGTGAGCGGTTCTTCTTCTTCTTTTTCTCTCTCTTTCTCTAGCTGGTGGACTCGTACGTGGTTAAGGTCGTGGCTCGAGCTCGGGAGGTTGTCGACTCGATCTGGAGGGCCATTTGAGTGCGCGAGCGTCGCGGTTGCAGTGTTGGGAGGCTGGGGGAGCGCGTGGTTTTCTCTCCTTTCGACTTCTCGCCGTAGTTGGATTAATTTTGTGGGTTGAAATTTACTGAAATCGTCGGAATACCTCCTAAGTTCTTATATTGTGGACATGTTTTGTTGGTTTCATTTTCTTGCTAGTACTCGAATTCATGGATTAGAGATAAAATCTGAATTTGGAGTTAAGCTAGTAGTATAATTTTACATGTTGGACTTGGAATTGACTTAGGAGAAAATATATAAATCCTACACCGTCATTTCTGAAAATTACCAGATTTAGCTTTAGGAGCTGTGGTTCTTTTGTATCGTCGCTGTTAGTATGCGATGGATACCCAGGTTAGTGTAGGATGAGTTTACGCTCGTGCTGGGATGCCGAGCTTATTTTACAGTAGTGTGTAGACTGTTTCGGACTGTCGGGTGCCATCGCGGTTGACGGTGGACCTAGATTTTTGTATTTGCATCAGATTGTGCCAAGAGCACGTGAGCTTTGGTTGTTAGACCAGTTAGACCCATTTGCTTTGATTATAACCTGAGAGCCTGATTGTGCTCGGTAGAGACATGCTTACATACTCGGTTCGGTAGCGCCCACGAGTGCCACACCGGAGTCGGGTTTTGTGCATTTGCGTTGATGTCGTAGTGTCCTGGTTGGACTTGCTCTCCAACGACAACCCAGCGTGGTGGTGGTTGGTGTAGCTTCGACAGGCGGGACGGGTGTGTTCCCAGTCCCTAGTGAGTTTGGATCAGAGATTGCATCTTGCTTTCATCTACAGATAGCTAGTATTGGTTAGCGATAGTATAGTGGCATATAGCTGTAGAGTTTTACTAGCTTCCTTTATTATCCTTGAGCGTACTTTCTATAGACTTAGTGGGTGAGTGGTTGAGGTCGGTAGCGGTACCCACTGAGGACTACTCCTTTTTGCAGTAGTTCTCACACCCAGTTGTTGTGTGACACACTGGACCTTTGCAAATTGCGAGGTTCGAGTGTTTGATCTGTGTTCTGAGTTTTTTCTAGATATTCTGGAGGGTCGTTGACAGTGTTTCGACCTATGGCTCGAACCTCAAGAATTGAGGTTTTTAAAGTAGCCCTAAGGTTGCCAAAGAGGAGAACTTAGGCTGCTCTCGGATTTAATTTTTCTTGGCGTGTACCGGTACACCTTGATGGTTGTACCGGTATAGAAAGTGTTACCGGTGACAGGTCACTGGTTGTACCGGTACACTTGCGCTTTTCTGCCAACCCGAGGCTCGGGTTTGGCTGTTTCGCAGGAGGTGTACCGGTACACTTTCTCGTGTACCGGTACACTTTGCCAGACTGCGAACTGGTTGGGTTTGAGGGGTGTTTTTGCATTTGTAGCATTACTACAAATATCCTCCACGACCCCTGGTGTTCCTTAAGCTTGGAATCAGTGGAGAGGAAGGTAAGGGAGCTCTCTATTCTCCCTCTTTGATTTCCTTTGTTTTTGTTGGGATTTTTTTTTTTTAGGTTTAATCCTCTCTTTTTGCTCCTTTTTGCTACTTGGTGCTATTTCCACCATGGGAGAAAGCTTGAGGCTTGGAGTTGAGCTTGTTGAAGGAGAGATCTTCAACCCTAGTTGACTTCTAGCCTAGTTGGGAGCTTCTATAAAGGTTAGTAATATATTTCTCTCATTAGATTCATGTTTTACTTGATTTTTGTTTAGAAACCCTAGAAATGAGGATTTGGGGCTTGAATTGGGGATTTTTGATCTAGGACTTTTGGAGCTCAATTGGTTGGTTTAGAACCTTCCTCTAGGTTGGATTGGAAGGGTTCTAGCTCCCATTTGGAGCTTGGGAGGGATTTTCTACACTAAGGTGAGATATTACCCTTTTCTTAAGTTGGTTAATGTTTAACCTATTCGTTGTTCGTAACGTTCGTGTATCGCTCCTAATTTAACCTGTAGGGAGCTAGGAGGCTAGTGGGCACCTTCTTTTGGCGAAACGAAGGGCTTCGAGGAGACTTGGTGGGTTTGGCCTCACCAAAATGAGAATAAATTCTCACATGATGGTTTTTCCTTACCGTAAAATGAAGATACATGCATATTCATGCAAGATAGATTATTTGTGAATTTTAGAATGTTTAAAATGCACATGTTATGTATATCATATTTTTGGACCTCTATGTAGTAGAGAGTTTGCTTGTTGGGCTTGGGCCTATGGATAGCACTCCATTATGTGAATTTGGATCACGTTTCATATAGTGAATGTGACAAGTGCATTGCATTCTTGGACTTAGAATTCATGCTTGGTATAATAAGCTAATGTCATAAAGAGACATTAAGCTTAAATTGGTATAGTAAACTAATGTCATAAAGAGACATTAAGCTCGGAATTGGTATAATAAGCCTAAAGAGGTTTGGGGACTTATACTACTTGACAATAATTGGGCTAATGTCATAAAGGGGCATTGAGCCCGGGTTAATTGTGACCCTAGTGCTGATGTCATGAGTGGAACATAGAATACGAATTGTGCTTGGGGCATATAAATGTTTAAGTGTCATAAAGAGGCACTAAACATAGCATATGTTGGAACTTTATTTGAGACATGATGACTGTTGAGTTACTATCCCATATTAGAGACATGATGACTGTTGAGTTACTATCCCATGTTGGAGACATGATGACTGTTGAGTTACTATCCCATGATAGAGACATGATGACGAAATCCGTGATATGATGACTATGATTTCTTGCCATTTGTGCTCATTCGCACATGCTTGTGAGGGTCGCTCCCTATAAGTCGGCACTCCGGAGTTGGCCTTAGTGACGCAGTTCGCGCGTGCGGGATTGAGACGCCTATAGGGTCGCGTAGGACAGCCTCATTCCCAGTGGAGGATGTTGAGCTACCACGGGCAGCTAGGCGGCGAGACGTCTGTAGGGTCGTGTGGGACAGACTCATTCCTAGTGAGGAATGCTGGGCTACCACAGGCAGCTAGGTGGCATGAGTTGGACTACACAAGTGTAGGACCTAGATGAGATTGAATGATGAACCTCAACTAATTAAATGACAAGCACTATTTGATTGTATATCGTAGTTGGTTTCAGTTGACATTGGGAATTGTGGTACCCTTAGTTGCTATGATAGTACATACTAGATAGGTGTTGGCTTTTGGGACATATTGTATACTTCATAGTATTACCTATTGCATCATAGTGCACTTGGTAACCATAATAGAACATAATTGCTATGCATTGGCATGTTTGGATCATGTAGAGTAGATGTACTCCATGTTGATATTCCGCTTATTTATGACATAATAGAATAGCATTTTACTATATGCTTTATTTACCGCAGTTAATTTCTGTTATCCTTATCTGCTCTTGTTTTGGGCCTAGTGGTGCATTTGGTGCAGGTCAGTAATTGCCCACTGGGAACTATAAATTATAGTTCTCACGCCCCCTGTTTTATGTTTCTTTTACAGAGCCTTCCACTCCGGGAGAGGCTCGGGGTCGCGAAAAAGGAATCGCTTCGGGCTAGCTAGCGAGGGATTAGTGGATAGGTGGTCCACCTCTCTTTTGTTTCTTTTTGGAGAGGTTGAGAGATTTGTGCCATTGTAGAGACCACCCCTTTTTGTACTTTTGAGATGGATACTGTAGAACTTTATGCTTTACTTTCATTGTTTAGTTATGTTCTATTCACTATAGATTCTAGATGTATACTTGCTTTGATATCTCTAGATATAGTTCATCTCTTATCTTATTCTTCCGCTTTTGTTGTAGACGCCTTATATGTGTAGGCATATGGCGGGTCTGGGCGCGCTACCGGGAAGGCCTCCGCCGGTCCCGGGGCGTGACAGATTAATTTGGTATCAGAGCCTAGGGTTTAGTCTTAGTGGACCTAGCAAACCTTAGGCCGGTTGGATTATAGGAAATAGGCCCGCGAGAGACGAGGTCTATTTGACTTGTAAGCGAAAGTATTATGATTGGGTTTTATGATAACTCTAAAAAGTTGGAGTTGATCGTAGTGTATGGCTTCTAACTTCGCGGAGGGTTACGTTGGCGGCCGACAACGTAACATCGGGAGTTAGTAGTATAAGACACTTCCTTACTTTCGCATGATTTGGGATATTGATATTTGAGCGGGGCTGTGATAGCGTGGGTCTTAGTAACTTGCGCTTTTATGATGTTGTAATGTCAATGCCGACTACACGCTCTAAGTCTGTTGGAGCAGACGACGCGGCAAACTTTGAGGAAGCGGAGACATCCGCGACCTCCGGACCCGGCGAGGTCCATGAGTTAAGGAGCCCGCTTGCGGCCCTCACTTACTTGGTGATGCAGCAGGCGGCGGCGGCTCGGCAGCAGGCAGATGTGGCACGCCGGCAAGAGGCACGGATGCAGTGCCTGGAAGATCTTCTACTGCAGCAGGCGGCTGCCAGGGAGGCTCAGGTCCCTGTGCCACCCGCGTCGGTAGAGGTGGTTGCACCCACGGGGTCGTCCTCTGCACTCTACACTTCGCGAACGGCATCTGCGATAGCACCTCGAGATAATGTATTTGCGGCACCACCAGCTCAGGTGCCTGTGGCATCGGCAGTTTTTTCCGTGATGGTTGGGGGAGCGGAGCGGGAACGGCTCATGGATCGCCTCAATGAATTTAGGAGGTGTAGCCCCAGGACTTTCGATGGAGAGAAGGCCGATCACTGGATCGTTGAGAAGTGGTTGATGCATATGGAGAAACTGTTCCGCGACACCTTCTTGGAGGAGAGAGATAGAGTTTGGCTCGCCACTCATCACCTGGACGGCGAGGCCTATAGTTGGTGGTTGGATATCCTGGATAATCCCAACACCGACCTTGTAGCGATTTCGTGGAAGAAGTTTAAGGAGCTTCTGTTGGAGCATTACTTCCCTGACAGCGTTAAGAGGAAGATGGAGCAGGATCTGCGCAACATGCGCTAGGGGGACAGGACAGTGGCCGAGTATGAGAGGGAGTTCTCCCGGCTTCTACATTGTGTGCCCTTCGTTGTTCGGGATGACGAGGATAAGGCCCGCACCTTTGAGCGGGGATTGTGGCCTTCAATCTTCTGATTTGTTCAGTCTTCCAACCTCCAAACCTACCGGGAGGTGGTGAATCGCGCGCTCGTTGTGGAGAGCAGCTCGGCAAACTTGCAGGAGCGACGAGAAGGCTTGGAAAAAGGAAAGGGCAAAAGGCTCGCGGCCGAGGGTGCGAGTCAGACGCACTCTGGGAGGCCGCCGAGACATCCCAAGAACCAGAGTCGGTCACGAGGACGTGGCTCGTCTGCATGGCATGAAGGATCCGAGCGACACCAGGCTCCGAGCTGCATGATATGCGGTGGTCGTCATTACCCACAGCAGTGCTCGCAGAGGCAGGGCATGTGTTACTTATGTGGCCAGGAGGGTCACTTTCAATCGGACTGCCTGAGCGGTTCAGTACCAGTGTCATCTTCAGCATCGGCACCAGTTTTACCGGGTCCCAGCCAAGGGACGCCTTCCGCTCCCTACCAGGCCAGGCAGCCACCTATTCAGAGGCAGACGGAGGGGTCCCGACAGGCCCCGAGCGGGCGCATGTATGCGGCCCAGACTGCGGAGGCGGCAGCAGCCCAGTTGGTGGCTACAGGTATTAGTTGTTTTGTGACATCCGAATTGTGCATTGTTGGATATCGTTGCATTATTTGCATCCCTCGATCGGTTGTTCGCCGAGTTGCATGGCATTCTATTAGTTTTGTTACACCGGGACGCGTGTTTTCTTGACTACTCCTTGGATATTAGGGAGTTCTGCCCCTGTTGCCCTATTTGGGACAGGAGGAGGTTGTGTACCGACGATGCCAGGGCTCGCTGTTTGCGATGACTCTTAGCTCCCTTGAGCTAGGTGGTTGATTTGCAGGTTGTGGGTAACATGTTTTCCTATACTTTGTGAATCTCGCGATGATTGCATTAGTTGCATCCCTTGATCGGCTGTTCGCCGGATAGTGCTTGGAGACGATCGTGCCTGAACTGTTTGTGGAGAGCAGCTCGGCAGACTTGCAGGAGCGACGAGAAGGCTTGGAAAAAGGAAAGGGCAAAAGGCTCGCGGCCGAGGGTGCGAGTCAGACGCACTCTGGGAGGCCGCCGAGACATCCCAAGAACCAGAGTCGGTCACGAGGACGTGGCTCGTCTGCATGGCATGAAGGATCCGAGCGACACCAGGCTCCGAGCTGCATGATATGCGGTGGTCGTCATTACCCACAGCAGTGCTCGCAGAGGCAGGGCATGTGTTACTTATGTGGCCAGGAGGGTCACTTTCAATCGGACTGCCTGAGCGGTTCAGTACCAGTGTCATCTTCAGCATCGGCACCAGTTTTACCGGGTCCCAGCCAAGGGACGCCTTCCGCTCCCTACCAGGCCAGGCAGCCACCTATTCAGAGGCAGACGGAGGGGTCCCGACAGGCCCCGAGCGGGCGCATGTATGCGGCCCAGACTGCGGAGGCGGCAGCAGCCCAGTTGGTGGCTACAGGTATTAGTTGTTTTGTGACATCCGAATTGTGCATTGTTGGATATCGTTGCATTATTTGCATCCCTCGATCGGTTGTTCGCCGAGTTGCATGGCATTCTATTAGTTTTGTTACACCGGGACGCGTGTTTTCTTGACTACTCCTTGGATATTAGGGAGTTCTGCCCCTGTTGCCCTATTTGGGACAGGAGGAGGTTGTGTACCGACGATGCCAGGGCTCGCTGTTTGCGATGACTCTTAGCTCCCTTGAGCTAGGTGGTTGATTTGCAGGTTGTGGGTAACATGTTTTCCTATACTTTGTGAATCTCGCGATGATTGCATTAGTTGCATCCCTTGATCGGCTGTTCGCCGGATAGTGCTTGGAGACGATCGTGCCTGAACTGTTTGTGGACTGTGGAGCCTGGGCCCTTTGGGCAGGCGCAGTCAGCTGTGTGTGACAGCGGCCCGGTACCTACGAGTAGGGCAGAGTTTGGTCAGGACGGTAGTCCGAGCGTAAACCCTGGAGCGTGGAAAGCCACGTGTTGGATCGTAAGATCGAGGCACACCGAGTGTGTAGTGACCAAACCCGAGGATTTGTTAGCGTTGAACTTTTTCGACGCATGTAAGACGATCGGTTGATCGGGTGTGTCGTTTCGATCACCCTACCATGTGAGATGGTTTTGTGCGCCAACAAATGGATTGGCCTTACTTGGTGTGGAGTTATTGTGGGTATTTGGTACCCTTGGATTGCGAGTTAACTTGACTCGCCTTGAGGATTTTGAGCACGAAATAGTGCGATTTGAGAATTTAGTTCCGTTGATTGCGGTGACTATCCCTTTACCCAAAATCGGGTAATTTGGGAGGATTTGGGGCCTAGTTGGCCGTTAGCATCTGTTGATCGAGAATCCTCGTAATAGAGGATGTCTTTTGAGTGGTCGTTGTTTTTCCGTCTGAGTCACAAATCGTGAGCTCGGTTGGCAGAGAGGTTCTGGTACCTAGTGTTTTGTTTCGTGGAGATGCACCCTCACTTGTTGTGGGACCGGATGGGTCGTTTTGACTGTATGTCGACTATCGTGATCTAAATTGGACCACGATTGAGTGCTTGGACCGTTGTAGAGGTTCATTGATCTTGTCAGTGGCCTTGAGCTGTGGGGCTACTCGATAAGATTCAGATGTAATCTGAGTAGTACCGTTTTGTATTGGAGTTTGAGGCTGTACCTCAAACGGATTTTGATGCTGGGTTGGAACATCACGAGAATTATTGTGATGTTGCTTGAGCCTGTGGTACTCTACCAGTGTTAGGGACTTGTGGAATGATAATTCCAAGCCCTCTGGATGGATTTGTGGAACCGGTCGCGGATGGCCGTGAGTATTTCGATGAAGATTTGCGAGAATCGACTGCAGAGGCAGATTGACGTGATCGAGGAGTGAAACCCTCACTGTTGGACCGAGTGGCTGGAAACTCGAAAAGGAAAAATACCTGGATGCTATTTTTCCTTGTCCGATTAAGCACCAGGAATCAAGATCTTGAGAATGGAAACTGCTTGAAAGAATCGTTTGGATTGACGTCTTGGGCTGATGATCACATTAGGGTGACGTTGATAGAGTGTTATATTTGTACTGTGGATGGAGCCCTCTCTATCACTTGAGTTGAGCTCGGTGGCTATGGACACCTGGAGTATCCGATGCTAAGGAAAGCATTAAGGATGAGAATTTTGAATAATTCGTATACAGGAGAAATTCCTATGTGTACGGCGGGTCTGTGGGCGTGCCCGGAGAAATGTGTAATCCGGGGCGTGACAACCCAAATACCCAACTCATGAAACCCACACAAATTCCTGTAATCGGTTTTCTAAAACCGATCACCGAACTCGCTGGAAGTCCCGAAAATTATATCGGGACGCCATCGGGACCCACTAAGTGTCCCGAAACTCACTAACTCGTGCCACGAGTCACCCACTGCCACCAAACACATCGATTTGGATGTCTTTGCAGCAAACACAAGATTACACAACCAAACAATTATCGTCGGATAATTGTTCGGATCTTGGTTTCCGGAAGTGTCAATTTCGACACTGGGACCCACCGTCGCTCACTCGTCATCTTTGAACTCACGATATGACGATGGTGACTAGCCGACAAGGCTCAGTGACATAACATAGGGCAAACACATACCGTCGGATGAAATCCGAACCGAAACCGCGTTCCGCCGGCGAATTTCGCTGACAAACGCACCGAAATCGACTTTTGATTTCTGCGAAGGCTATCGGACCTTGGACAATCAGTCCAGAGGTCACCACATACACTTACGTACTGCCCACAGTAGCCACAAGATGCACAATTGCATAAAAGTCCCTATATTTACATAAAATTCTATTATTTTACATAAATAAGGTGATTTTGTGGCTCGTTAATGCAAACCGAGGACTTCTGAGGTCTGCCGAGAAACGTACTGACAGGTCTCGACGTGCTGGAGGCCGTGCTCATGATCTGGAGCACAACGGCTCACTGTGGGAGGCGCGGGAGCTACCCGAACATTTAGCGAACATCGCGCACTCGGGGAAAACTGAGCCGAAAATGCAATTTTGCTGTCCGTTGATCCTTTATGAGGTAAGCACTATGATCAGCACTAACTAGCGATCACTGTGCTCACCTCTGGAGGCATCGAGACAGCCTCGGATCATCGAAAAAGCAAGCGCAAACCTAGAACACCAGCCAAAAATAGCACTGCGAAGACTTACTAGGCAGTGGGAGCTAGGGCACGGCCGGCGACAGCTCGGCGGCGGGCACGCTGGCGGCCAACGGGGGAGGGCTAGGGGTTGCGCCAGCTGGCGGCGGGAGGCGGCAGCGAAGTAACTCGACCTCGCATAGGCCGAGCTCGGGCTCAAGGTTCTACGCCGGCTTCGGCGGCGACCAGGGCTCCTTGGGGCGGCGGCGAGGGATCGCCTGAGGCCGGAGGGATGCCGCGAGGGTGGCTCCGGGCGGCGGCGGCGGCGTGGGGGAGAGAAAGTAGGGGTCAGCTTGGCCCCAGCTTGCCCAGGCAGGTCGTAGATTTGCTGCGGTGCGGCGGCGGCGCTCGGGGCACCTTGGGGCGGCGGCGACGGACCGCCTGAGGTCGGAGGGATGCCGCGGGGGTGGTCCAAGGCAGCGGCAGTGCGGGGAAAGAGCCACACACAAACCTCAGCCCGAGCTCGGCCTAGGTGGCTACAGAGCAGCTACAACTCAGCGACGATGTTCGGGGGTGGTGGTAGTTGACGTAGAGGGTCTCCGGGGCTCCGGGGGTGACACCGGAGAGGTGTCGGAAGGGAAGGTGCGCCCTGCACTAACTTCGGCCAGAAGACAGGAAGGGAGGTGGTGGAGGAGATGAAGAGGAAGAAGAAGATGGTTGCGGTTGCAACTGGCCAGTCGGGGCTCAGTCGGCGGCGGCCGGGAGGCGTGCTGTCACGGGTCGATTGCTGGGACTCGACCGTGACATCTTTGGGGGCCACATTTGGTAGGCACTTGGGTTGACGAAGTTATGGAGTTGCGGAGTTGAGGTGTTCTGTCAGGTGGGAGTAGTTGTCAAGTCAACGGAGGCAATTCCCTAGCAATGGCCCGTGCCATGACATGGAAATAGGTGCCGCATGCAGGGGCTCAAAACGTACCCCTTAGTCAGCACCTTTGTACCCCCGGAGTGCTAAAGGGGTTGATGCCTCGTTGGGTATATAGAGAAGGGTGGACACTTCGTAAGTGGCCCCGACTCCCCCGTCGGCCCATAGGACATGGGTCGTCCCTTGGCTAGCGAAGTGGCCAAGCCTAGCATTCCGTGTTACCGGGTATTGGACGGTTGAAGGGACACGGGCCTAGGATAATGTCGGAGACGCGAGAGGTCGACGACATTACGGAGCGGGGTATACCGGGAGGCTTCCTCCTAAGATCGCTTGCGCTACCTTATGCCGGCTTGGATCTCTATAGTGGAGCATACGAGCGGATGAGGGATAGTCTAGCGACGGATGGTCCTTTGTAAAGGACAAGGCTCGCGACGGCAAGTGTGCTTAGCGGGGATTCGTGGGGCGCGGCGCCCACGAAGGCCTAAAGAGGCAGGACTCAATAGGAGTGCTGAAGGGAGGCACGCCGAGGGAGAATTCGTATGATGGGAGGTCTACGGGACTCGAGGGGCGGAACCCAATGAGGCAAGCAGTATCGGTATCCGTATAGTGAACCTTGATAGACTGGACCGATGGTGTGAACGGCCAGGCGTGGTCGAGCTAAGGACGAGGCCAGTGGCTAGCGATGCGGAGTGTGGCCGGTTCGTTTGTATGGGGCCTTATGAGGCAAACTTATGGGAGTCAAGGGCGTGGAGCGCCATGGCAAAGCAAGGGTCGTGTGGACGGTCGAGAAGCACAGTGTGGACTTGCTGGCTACCTTGCCAGGAGCGTTGGACACGAGAGTCGTACGGGTTGGATGCGAAGCACGGAAGTGCGAAGCATAGACGTGCGGGGTGTCACGCTAAGTCGCTGGCATTGGGAGACAGGCGAGCTTGTGGCGCACACTTGGGTGGCTTTTCAGAGGTATGCTGTTGGACCGAGCGAGCAGGCCGCGTATGCGGTATGGCCATGGACGTTGTTAGGCGCCTGAGGCACGATAGTGAGGAACATATGGTTATGAGTGCCCTTTGTGGCATGCAATGTTGCGAAGCCCGGACCTTGACGCTAGAGGCGTGCGGATTAAGTCACGGGAGCGAAACGCGTGGGAGGCGTCTCAATCCCGCACGCGCGAACTGCGTCGCAAAAAGGCCAACTCCGAAGTGCCGGCTTATAGGGAGCGACCCTCACAAGCATGTGCGAATGAGCACAAATGGCAAGCAAGCAAAGTCACCGTCTCAACGATCCGGTCATCATGGCTCTACCATAGAAATGATCGCTGGCAACTCATAGGTCTAGTCCAATGTCCCAAGTGAAGGTTTAACCATTCATTATGTCCAATGCCCCTTTATGGCATTATATCACACTATGCCAAAATCTTGTTCCAACGCTAATGCAACTTCATGACATTAGGTTTACTAAGTACACACATATTCCAAGCCTAATGCTCCTTTATGACATTAGCTTGCTAAGTCTATATCTAGTGCACGCCTAATGCCCCTTTATGACATTAGCTTACTATACCAACTCCAAGTCCAATGTCTCTTTATGATATTGGCTTACTATATCAAGCATGAGTCTAAGTCCAAGAATGCAATGCACTAGTCGTTTTCACTATATGAAATATGATCCAAATTCACACATAGGAGTGCTATCCGTAGGCCGAAACCCAACATGCAGACTCTCTACTACATAAAGGTCCAAAACTATATTATACATAACATGTGCATTTTAAGCATTCTAAAATTCTCAAATATTCTATCTAGTATAAATATGCATGTATCTTCATTTTACAATAAGTAAAAACCATTATAGGGATGATTTATCCCGTTTTGGTGAGGCCAAACCCACCAAGTCTCCTCGCAACCCTTCGTTTGCGCCGACGAAGGTGCCCACAAGCCTCCTAACTCCCTAAAGGTTAAACTAGGAGTGTTACATGAACGTTACGAACAACGAATAGGTTAAACATTAACCAACTCAACGAAAGGGCTAAAACTCACCTAGAGAGTAGAAATCCCCTCACAAGCTCCAAATGGAAGCTAGAACCCTTCCAATCCCACCTAGAGGAAGGCTCTAATCCAAAAAATCAAGCTTCAAAAGCCCTAAATCCAAAACCCCCAAATAAACCCTAAGTTTTCCATTTCTAGGGTTTCTATACAAAAATCATGAAAATCATTATCTAGAGAGGGGAAACAAGCAACTAACCTCAAGAGAAGCTCCAAACAAGGCTTGGGATGAGCTAGGGTTGAAGACCTCTCCTCCAACTAGCTCCAAAACCAAGCTCCAAGCTCCTTCCATGGTGGAATTCACACCAAGAAGCAAAAAGAGGAAATAAATCATCAAAAATCCCAACAAAAGAAGGAAAATCAAAGAGAGGGTTTAGATGGCCTCCCTACCTTCTCCTCCTCTGGTCTCAAGCTCAGGGAACTCCAAAGGGGCGTGGGGTGCTTTATAGATAAGCAACAATTGCAAAAACACCCTCCCAGAACAAGCAGTTTACGGATTGCATTGTGTACCGGTACACGGGAAAGTGTACCGGTACAAAACCTTTTACGCGCAAACCCGAGACTCGGGTTCGCAGAAAACAGCCAAGTGTACCGGTACACTTTCGATGCTGTACCGATACAACCACTTGTTCAGGTACAACTTCAATGTTGTACCGGTACACAGCCCTACTGAGGCAACCCGAGAGCAGCCTAAGTCCTCCACTTTGGCGACCTTAGCGCTACTATAAATACCACAATTCTCAGGATACGAGCCATAGGTCGGATGTAATATACCGAAAATTCAGAAAATAAATGTCGAACTTTAGTCAAATTGACCAAAGTGCGAGGACGGTACACTTCAGAAAGTCCGAAGGTGTTAAAATAAGTAAAAGTGAGTTATGGGAGGTTTTCGAAAGCCAGAGGATCAAAAATCTGCAAACTGCAATTTTTGAGCTCTCAGGGACCAGTCCCTGGTGGGAGAGACCGGTCCCCGAACGTGTGGAAACTGAGTCAAGCCGAAAATCGGCTAAGTCCCTGAGAACCAGCTCTCGGTAATCGGTCCCTCCCTGAGAGACCGGTCCCCCAGAGACCGGTTCCTCAAAGAGAGACCGGTCGCATCGAGCGCAGCAGCTCTGGCTGCGCTGGGACAAGCTTCGGGAATCGGTCCCTGATGGAGAGACCGGTCCCCGCCTGCGCGAACTGCCCAGTCCAGGCAGTGTGAAAGAGTAAAAGTTGAGAGGTTTATTTGCATTTTGGCAACCCAATGAGTTATGTATGAGGGTAAATGAGATATTTCTCTCATTTTACTCCCCCTCACACTCTCTCCTCTCTTTCTCTCTCTAGAAGACAAAGAAGGAGAAGAAAAAGACAAGGAAAAGAAGGAGAAGAAGAGGAAGAAAGTGAAGAAGAAGACAAGGAGAAAAAGAAAACCTCTCCTCTCCTTCTCTAGCTTGGAAAAGGAGCAAGCTTAGAGGTAAGTCTTGCCCCTTCTCATGCTAAATTCCAAACTAGGGTTTGGATTAACCTAGAAATGATTTTAATGGAGTATTTAGAGTCTTTGAAGCTTTCTTTTTGCTTCTTTTGAGATCAAAACCATGATTGGTATAGAGGTGAAGCTTGAAGGTGGGCTTCAACACCTCTCATGGTGAAATCCAAACTAGGGTTTTGATTGAGCTAGTAATGGTTAGAATGGACTTTTTAGAGTACCATGAAGCTTCTTTTGCTTCCCAATGAGATCAAATCCTAGGTTTGATGTATGCAATAGAGCTAGGGCACCCAAATTGGGGCTTTTGCTCATGGGGGTTTCTAAGAGAAATTGACCCTCTAGAAACCTAATTGGGGGTGTTTTCGACGCGTTGGTCCGTTCGGATTAGCATTACGAAAAGCCAATGTAAAGTTATGGGCAGAAGGACCTAAGTTGGCTTCGTTTTGCCGCAGGTAAAGAACGAGAGGCCTAAAAATCCTAAGAAAATCATCGGAGCACCTTTGAGAACCTACGAGGTGGGTGGTGCTTTTCAAACTCATTGAACTTCCCTCTATGCCTAATGTGTCATTCAATTGAGCATATGTATATACATTGTTGCATGCATTTTAGGGTAAAGCAATGATAAAAATGTGATGTTGCATGATTGTGAGTACAACTTGCGTAATGTGATGGTTAAGAACCTTATGAATGTCAAAAACTCTATATATGTGTATGCATGAGAGAAAATGTGAGTACCAAAGTGAGGCGAAAGAACAGAGTGACACAATGAGACATAGATCGAGTGGCATTTGATAATGTAAAGTAATGTGACACTAGAGGTAGTGTGAGGCAAAAAATAAATGTGATGTAAAGAATAATGCTAATGACTAAAGTGAAAACAAAGTGGGGCGTAAAGAACATGAATGCTAAAGATAGCCAAAAGTAAAGAAATGTAAAGAACATGATTGCTAGAGTTAGCAAAAGTAAAAGAAAAGTAAAAAACAATGATTGCTAGAGTGGCAACATAAAGTGAAGTAAACAACACTAGAGTTAATGTAAAGTCAAGATTGAACATGCAATCCTTTGAGTTAAGGATTCGATCATACTTGCTATGAGTTCCATGCTCGAGGGCGGTCGCTCCCCCTCGGGTGATGCGCTCCGGAGTTTTTGCATCACGGGTTGGAGTAAACCCGAAGGACGGTCTTAGCGGGAAGAAGCTGAGGGCCCGCGATGATGGACTTAATGTGAAGCAAGTTAATGTGGCGAAACCCCCGGGTTAGCCTTGAGATTAAAGAACAAAGAACAAAGAACAAAAAACAAAGAACAAAGAAGAAAGAACAAAGAACAAAGACAAAGTGTAAAGTGTAAAGAACAAAAGAACTTGCATAATCTGCATATGTTTAATGTTGAGCATACTTCCTGCTTATTGTTCAGGCATATTAGCATCATATTATAGTTTGGTTACTATATGCAGTTTTTCCTTCTATTATGCCTGAGTTAGTCCTAGTGGGAAAGTCGGTGATGTTGAGGCCGAACCCACTGGGAACTTTGTTGTAGTTCTCACCCCACTATTTCCACAGAGCCGGGACCGAGCGAGCCGGCGAGCGACCGAGGTAAAGGTATCGCGCCTTAGACAGAGGCCACCAGAGTTGAGTTGGGTTTACATTTTGTTAGTAGAGTACCCTATGTTCATCTTTTGTATTTGATGAGAAGTGATGTAAAGAAAAGAATGTAAAGCTCATTTTGAGGTAAATGTGATGTAAAAAGAAATGATGCAAGCAATGTAATGTACTGAAATGCAAAGAATCAAGAATGAAAAGGGATACATGTATGTGATCAAAATGAATCATAGTACTTGTGTAGTTGCATAGTTATCCTATTTCTTCACTCGTGGCTATTGCTTACCCTCGTGTAAGCCGTATTTGTATGTTTCCGCTAGTGCACTTCTTGTTTGAAAATGTACATGTGATGAGCCTTGGGCGGACAGGGGAAACTCTGTCCGTTCGGCGTCTGTTTGACGTGCTCGGGCCGGCCCAAATTGGTATCGGTCCCGGGGCGTGATATCAGAACACTGTCAACGACCCTCCAGAATATCTAGAAAAACTCAGATCACAGATCAAACACTCGAACCTTGCAATTTACAAAGGTCCAGTGTGCTACAACTATATAAATATAGTTCTTAGTAGGTTCGGCCGTCGACTCTGCGGATCTTCCCATTAGGTCTAAGCAGGCATAAGCAGATAGATAGATAGATAGATATGAACTGCTACATACTACTATGCCTTCAAATGCTAAACAATGCATGAAATGTCCATATAGCAACAAACCTACTATCATGGATATAGATACAAACATAGTTATGCAATCTACTAACGTATACTATGTCTACTCATGGTATGAATGCAAATCTACTATGCTATTCATGTTCATTACTCAATCAATTTGGCTAGCCCGAAGGTTCGCCCCGACTCACCCTTTCAATCTCATAGGTGAGAAGAATCTGCACTGGCACACCGAAACCGTCTGCAGGACAACTACGTCTGCCCCTAACGTGAAGTACTCCGGAGACCACTACCTGGGTGGAGCGACCACGCCAAGTACAAACAGACTAGTGAGTATAATCCAATCCTCACAAGAGGATACCCTATCTATAAGGGTCATAGTGTTTCTACCGCACGGATTCCAAATGCATAATTCATTAATCGGGAACTCTACTATCCCTAGAATCATGTCACTATAGGCTACTACATTAGATTCGATGCCACTCGGTCAATGTTATAGTGCCTTTTCTACACTAGTTCAATGTCACTTGTTATCATCATCTCAAAAGCAGCTTGCTACTTATCTTGTCTCCATAGGATTTTCATGTCACAAGACCTAATCCTGATGCACCCTAGATCATGTGTCAAGCCACCATGCTACACTACCAAGGAACATACAAGGAAAAGAAGTGTAACTACACTAAACATCCTATATGCGTAAGTAACCACATATGAGAACATGATCAACAAAGTACTAAGACATAGGAAGAAGTTTAGTTGCTTCGGGATGACACCCCCTACCTTCTGCTGATGCCACGAAGCTAAGATTCCAATCCCGCGATTTTTGGACTCCGTCTTCGCTCTCCAGGCGGAAACGAAGCCGAAATGGTACTTTTCTTCGATATCTCCGCGCAGACTCGACAGATCACCGAACCGAGTTCACGAGCTCGTCAGAAAACCTAGCAAATAGGTATAAAAGAGATCAATCCCAACTTTGGATCTCTTTTTCTCAAAACCCACTTTAGAACCTTAGGTCGGAATTATTGCAAGAATCCGACGTATAACTTCGCGATTCAAGCAATAATCATCTACTTAGCATCTAAGGGTTCCATAAAAACCATTTCTAAGGTGTAAAACATCAACCCTAGAAATCTACCATGGTTGCTCAAAGAGCTTACCTCAAAAAAACTCGCTCCAACAGCGAGAAAGAAGATGAAGAAGACGAAGATCCAACTTCAAGCTTCAATCTTCACCAATTCCCTTCTAATTCACCCTTGGAGAAAGAGAGAAAAGAGTTTAGAGAGAGAAAAGGGAGAAAAAGGCCTTTGAGGGTGTTCTCTGGCTGTGAACACGAGAGGGGGAGTTAATTAGGGCCCTTTTATAAGCTGCCACAATTACATAAAAGCCCTTCAAACAATCCCCAATTGCAACAGACCAAACCTGTAGTTTTCTGCAGTTGGTACTGGTACGCGGGCAATCTGTCATCGATTCAACGATTACGCAGCAGCCAACCCGAAAGCAACCTTCTCGGGTAGCTGGTCTGGTACCGGTACGCGGGTAATTTGTTACCGGTTGACAGCCTTGACAGAGGCAAACCTGAGAGCAACTCTGCTCTCGGTTTTTGAAGTGTACCAGTGACACCCATGGGCTGTCACCGGTTCACAATGCTCCAGACCTGATTCTCGCATTGTTTTGACTCCAATTCGCGCCAAGCAATGCTAATACACAATTATCTCACTTGGAGTTCAACTTTAACTCTTCCAACATCTTTGGAATGTTAAATGGAACATGTCCAAGTATCCATCTCGCCACACTTTGGTCACTTTGACCAAAAGTGGATTATTGCTACGAGGATTCAATATCTTATAGAATACATGTATCTCCAGTTTTCTCAAAATTCGTGTGTCAAACCTAAAATCCATCCACGCCAATGGTTCCGAAATAGTCGAACCATTGAAAATGAGCTATTGGATCGCTATGAATGGAGTCCGATACGCGCCAGAAGCCATCTCTACTCACTAGCCTCTCCGAAAATCCGGGTTACTATTCACTTTAAGTGAAAACTAAAGATCACGTAAAATCTCTATTCTAACTCGTTTTTCCCCGAAACTTGACGAGTGCTTTTGTAATTAAATTACACACAAAAACATCATCAATAGAGAGTTTAGTTATACTGCCAAATCTCAGTCCTTACATGAAGCCAATTTCTCGCCGACCTCGCTCCAATGTATAGGAGATCGGCACTTCCTTTCTCAAATAGTACCATACCAATAATCGCTTGATAGCTATTGTTATAGGCGAGCTCCGCCATTGGCAAGTAGGTATGCCACGCATCCTTAAAGTCCGTCACATATTCTCGAAGCATATCCTCCAAAATTTGATTAGCTCTTTCTAACTGTTCATCCGTTTGAGGATGAAATGCCATACTAAAATCGAGTTGCGTGCTGAAGGCCTCATGCAAATTCTTCCAAAAGTGATATGCAAAATAGGGGTCCCGATCCGGCACGATCGAAACCCATGAAGGCGCACAATCTCGTCTAAATAGATTGTGCTAATTTTTTCCTTGACCACGTCGTGCGGACCGGCAAGAAATGAACCGACTTTGTCAAACGATTCACAATTATCCAAATCGCATCATGGCCTCCTAGAGATCGAGGCAAGCCTACGATGAAGTCCATCGTTATGTTCTCCTATTTCCATATGGGGATCGGCAAGTTCTGCAATTTTCTTGCCAGGAGGCGATGTTTCACCTTCACTTGTTGGCACACCAAATATTGTGCCACGAAACGTCCAAAATCCCTTTTCATACCCGGCCACCAATAATGCATTTTAAGATCCTTATACATTTTGGTGCCATCAGGGTGTATCGTGTAAGAGGACATATGAGCTTCTCTCAAAATTTCTCCACGGATCTCCTCGTCCTTGGGCACACAATAGCGATCCTGAAAACGAAGAATGCCCTCCGAGTTCACACTAAATTCACCGGCTCGCCCACCCTCAATATCGCTCCGCACCTTTTGGAGTTCCGGATCCAAAGATTGTTTTTCTTTTATCCGCTCCAACAAGGTCAGCCGAATCACTACCGCCATGAGTGTGGAGGGGGCGCCTGGAGATACCACCTCCAAATCAAATCGTCGCATTTCCACTATCAATTGTTGTTGGATAGTAATCAGCGCCACAAGGTTCTCTAAGGATTTTCTGCTAAGAGCATCCACCACCACATTAGCCTTGCTTGGGTGGTACAAGATGGTTAGATCATAGTCCTTCAACAATTCTAACCATCTCTGTTGCCTCAAATCCAACTCTTTTTGAGTGAATAAATACTTCAAATTTTTGTGGCACATTGTATATATTGAGGTTTTGTAGTTTACCTCTTGGTTAATTGAATTTCTATTGTAGTAGTTATTGTTTATCATTACTTACTACTAATACTTCCTTTGGACCGAGTGAGTGTAGAGATAGAAACAAGTTGTCAAATTGACCCACTGAAGCATAAATAGCTTGATTTGTATTTTGACTCTTTGTTCTTCTTCCATCTTCATTATGCATCCTCAATGTTGAGTTCTCCAAAGATTGCTACTATAAAAATCAAAATCAAATGACATGATCAATACCAAAATACTTATTATTTGTAATGATTAAAATATAGTAATGGATTAAGGCTGCAAAGCGAACAGAAGGCTCGAAAAGACTTAGGTTTGTGTATAGCCTTAGGTTTGCAGATGGCCTTCAAATCTTGATTTACGGTTATGTTGTGATGCAAACAACCTCTCAGATCTCAAATATTGATCAAGATTGAGATTGAGCACCGGTAGCAATCCACGTAAAATGACTTTTGTCACGTCTCAGGGCCACAGTGAAAGCCTACCGAGGTACGTGCACAGACCCATTGTGTACATAAGGCCCCCATTGTGTACATAAGACCAACCCCGTACACACAATGCACCTACAATCAATCACCATCCACCAAGATATAATTAACACATACGCTATATATTGGATATCCAAAGCATATGAAATATAAATTAAACTAACATAGTATAATCAGTTGTCATGCTCCGGAGCCATTTTTATAAAACCTGTTATTAAAGTGGTGTCATTCTAAAATCAGAATTTGTAGAAAACACTAAATTTTCTTTTACAAAAACAATCAGCTTTACCCAAAGCATATGGAACCGCCACTAATACAGAGATTCCCCTGGTCACTGGGACACAATCTCCTCTGTATTTCCATAGCATACCAATTTATTACAATGCCTCAAAACACACAAACATATGTGCATGCTTATACAACTAACCTGTCCTTATGAACAGGATGCATGCCATGTGACTACAGTGTCCTTTCCGAAAATGATGCGAATGTACATTCAATCAATCACATCTATCTTTTGAAAGTGATTCTCATCTGAAAACTAAATTTTGCAAACCTAAGTATTCGTTAAAGCTGAACTCTAAATTGAAAGCCGTTTTGAGAACTATTTTCCACACAAAAATATCGGGCATGTTTGGCCTAACTTCTGAAAAAATGATTTCTTTAAAAGTGATTTTGGTTTGGAGAATGGATTTTGGTGAAAAGCTGTAGAGCGTTTGGCCGAGTTTAGGTAAAAACGATTTTTCTAAAGTGATTTTCTAAAACTGTTTGGCAAAATATTGTTGATATTGCATACATTAATATTTTTACAAAATTTTATTTTAAAATAATTTAAAATTTGAGTTAAAATTAAAAATTTAAATTTGAATTTAAATTAAAAATTTAAATTTGAATGAAAATTAAAAATTTAAATTTCAATTAAAATTAAAATTTTAAATTTGAATTTAAATTAAAAATTTAAATTTGAATTAAAAGTATAATTTTTAAATTTCAAATTTGTACAAAAAATAAATTTGAAATTTTAAAATTTAAATTTTAAATTTTGAATTTTTAAATATAAATTTAAAATTTCAATTTTTCAATCTGAATTTAAATTTTGAATTTCAAATTTAAAATCTAAATTTAAAATTCAAAATTTAAAATTTAAAATTTAAGAATTGAAATTTGAAATTCAAAATTTAAAATTTAAAATTTAAGATTTGAAATTTGAAATTCAAAATTTAAAATTTAAAATTTAAAATTTGTATTTTGAAATTTGAAATTTGAAATTTAAAATTTAAAATTTAAAATTTGAATTTTGAAATTTTAAAGTAAACTAAAATTTTAAATTTGAAAATTTTAAATTTAAATTTTTGAATTTTGAAATTTAAAATTAAAATTTAAAATTTGAATTTTGTAATTTGAAAATTAGAACTTGTAATTTTAAATTTTAAATTTTCAAAATTTTAAATTTAAGTTTTAAAATCTAAAAGTCAAAATTTAAATTTTATCTTAAATTTAAATTTTAAAATTTTTAATTTTAAAATTTAAAATTTGAGATTTGAAACTTAAATTTAAAACTTAAAATCTAAATTTTAAATATTAAATTTAAAAAGTTGAGATTTAAAAATTCAAATAGGAATCTAAAATTTTAAAATTTAAATTTAATGTTAAATTTATACTTTGAATCTAAAATAAAAATAAAAATTTAAATTTTGAGTCCAAAATCAGAATCAGTTATGGAGAAGCGGCTTTTTTCTGCTTCTGATTCTGGACCTTTCAAAATCAGTTTTCTAATTCTGAAAAGTAAAATCAGATTTGCCACCTATCATTTCCAAATACTCTACTGACCTCAAAAATAATTTTGGGCTCAAAATTACTTCTTAGAAGTTAGACCAAACACCCCCTATATTCTTTTCGAAAATGCTACCACGAGAAATAGAAAAAAATTTTACTACAAAATCATAAGACCAACCATAAATCAACACTCACCAACACTAAAAATCCACATAATAACCAATTGTCCCCGGCGCAAATGACGAAGGGCTTGGTGATTGGTACTCGATGTCCTAAGTTCGAATCCTAGTTGATTCACATTTCTAACTAAATTTATTTCTAAAAGAAATAAACAAAGTAAATATGTCACGCCCCGAGCCCGCCTCTTTGGTCGGATTCGGGCACGCCAACAGACCACCGAACGGACAGGGTTTCCTCCGTACGTGGACAGCGTCTCCCCTGTACGTCCAAGGCGTCACAATCCAAACAATGCGTGAGGTTCCAACCAGAAACAACATTCAACAAAGATTACATAAGGAAGGTATCGAAAATATAAACACATCTATGCTATTATAAGCATTCAACTTACATACATTTTACATCACATATTACATCACATATTACACTTTTCATTCTCTTTTAGCTTCCAAATACAATCTAGTTTTTAACAAGATTATTACAACTTCGTTCTTTTCATTTCTTTTACATCCCTAAGTAGCCGACTCAGGCACTGCTATCTCTGGTCTCGGTGGTAGGGCGCTATCTACGGAGCTACGCCCTTTCCCAGCGCCGCCGCGCCGCTCACATGTGAACCCGTACCTCCAAAAACAACACGTGGGTGAGAACTATTGTCCATAGTTTTCAGTGGTTACGGCCACCCAAGGGAAAAGCTCGACCCACCAGGCCCAAAGGAGGCACTGCAACATGTTAGTCCAACAAATATCCATAGATATATAATTTATACAACTAACAATTATCATGTTCATGTCTCACAATAGCAATATGCAAATTATGCAACTCATGCAAGTAGGTTAATTGGTTATACTCTCTATCATTTGCCATCCATTATGTTATTAGCAATTTTTTATCACTTGTCATTCTTTACTACTTGCAATCCTTTATTCTTTGACATTCTTTATTGTTGCTATACTTTAGCATTAGCTGTTCTTTATTCTTTATTCTTTATCCTTTACTCAGGGTACTCACACCTTACCCATATTATACACATTTTCCATTCTTCCCCAAGGTTACTTTACCTTAGCCAACTATGCCATTCGACTCGGTCTTGAGTCAATCAACTGCGGATAATCCGCGCTCTATCAGGCTCGAGGCGAAGGACTGTAAGAAAATCAAGTGTACGCAGCGAAAGAAAATAACACAATTAACAATTTTCTTGAAAACCAAAGATCACCTCGTGTTTCATTTTAGATCATTAATAATAGATCTAATTGATCTAATCAAATAGGATCTATATTTTATTTTACCTCGCGCGGGTCGAGATCACCACGAAGTCGACAATCGTTGGTAAAAATTTGTTCGTCCTCGCTTAGCCACGAACGCACCCGGCCTCTACTCGCGTCCACACGAAATCACGCCCTTGATCGAATTTAGATGACCGCTTCAATCCGTGATCCGATCACGAATTAACCCTTGCGTCGACTTAAGGAAGATGAATCAATCTTCTAGATGTGCTAGCAACTTTTGAAGATCGAAATCGATGGATTTATTGTGGAAGAAAAGACATGGCGGCTAGGGTATTTCATTTTTTTTTGCTAATTTTTGTTTAAATTTAATATGTCAATATGAACAATATTTATAATGAGAAAATCCTAACGTAATCTAATCGCAATCCTTATTCCGATTAGATTAACCATAATTAACCCAACAAAGTTGTTATGAATTAACCGAATTTTCGAATTCCTAATCTTAATTCGATTTCATGTTAACATTTACATATAGTTCCTCTATATTATTTACTAACGATTAGTAAATACACACATGCAACTTTTACAATAAATCCTCTATTTACATAATTGCAATAGTCCCTTTTACTAATAAATTTAGTAAACTTTAGTATTAACTATATCTATAATGTAAATTATTCCAATCTGATAAAGACTTCTTTATCGTTTCCTAAATATCGATCATAGCGCGATTTTTTATGTGTTGTGACCTAATAGTTCATTCTGTTATGGTAGTGAGTATATGATGCGACCCCCATCTACATCATTCATTGAAATCCTTTCGATGGCTCAATACTTCTTTTGAACATTACCCGTAATCCGAATAATTCAATTGGTTAATAATTTAGTTCTATTGGTTTCCAAATCCACTCAGTTGCCGCCTAGCATGTCAGTGATAAGTGCAATCGAGTCAGAAGTGAAATATCGGACTAAACTCTAGGTGCATGTTTACCGTCAAAACATATCATCTTTTATCGCATAGTTCCAAACTGAGTGAGGTCATGGAATATTCTCAAACCCATCACCCGTCATATGACAAATTTGATTCAGACAGAAGTTCTTGATGGCTTACCTATTGGAAACTTCAGTTTCCATACACCATATTACCCCGCCCGAGGATTCTGAGCTTTGCCGTACAAATAGCATAAGACTAATTATCTCTCTAGCACGGTAGCAGCGATCAGCCATTCCCTATAAACACACACCAATTTCTGATATGAAACCGACCCAACGCAAACATATCACTCTAAGACCCACATGGCATAGGATACAACAGAGTTTTTGTTGATAGAACCAATAAGTCAAAAAACACTCAACCAGTAGCCTTTCAAATATGTCGAGTACGTTAGTGTCGCCAAGGTCCAGATACAGTCTCGTCAATCGCAACATAAAAAGTCACACGAAGCACGAACGGTTAGAACGACCATGCATACACTGACTCAGTAAGCTGTACTAGTGTAGTTCCAGCGCTCAGTACCAGTTGTTCTCCACAACACACCTGCAGTTCGTCCAGCTGTCACCCACACTAATCGACTCGAGATTCGTCCATCCCAAAAGGGAAGCGACACACACATCAATTTCTTACCGGATCAATCATCGTCCCATGATGATCCTCCGATTTGAGACCATTTATGAATTAATCACCAATAATATTATCTCAAATCTTCAACTTGAGAATACATATTATCATCATTATTAATTCGAAGGATGATTCATGGACAATTTACATGAAATGGAATAAAAGCCATTATATAATAATAAAGATTAAGTAAGCGAAAATATGTGTCCATAGATTAATTCTAGAACAAATGCGTCAAGCCTGATATGCTTCTTAGGATACAACTAACAATCTCCCAAACATATGCACTAAAGCAATCACCATGTAGCTAATGCCCATCTTTTTAAGATGAGCCCTCAAGTTTCTGCTGGTCAATGCCTATTAGTTAGCGGGTCCGCCACTTACCATATGGACGGCACCTTCTGCTACTTCAATATAGTTTATCCTTGATGTAGCTCATCATGATCTATGTGATACGCCGCTCATGTCTTGATTTCTTAATGAGACATTGGCTCTTTAGCTAATGCTAATGGCCGCTCATTATTAGTCACAGTATGTGATAGGGACCTTACTGGAGGAACCACGCCAAGCCTGCAGCGACAAATTCTTGATCACAAACTGAAAAGTTTTGAGGAGGCCAAGGATCTATCTAGATTGTATACTATCACCTAGAGGGGGGTGAATATCTGGTGAACGCCAAAACCACAAATCCGATGCCAATAAAAATAAAATGTGGAAAATAAAAAGCAACGAGATTTTACGTGGGCAAAACCAACTTGGAGAACACCCCACGGGACCAACCACGGCGAAAAATAATTCACTAAGAGAAAAGATTACAAGAGTGTTAAATCATCCGGACTTCAAACATCTCTAGACCTCCTATGAATCTTCGCGTACCTCCGGAGTGTCCACCCCTGACGCTGTTGAATGCCACGAACGCCTCCATTTTCGAATCCACGAAGCTTTCAATTCACGCCGAATCCACGACGCACTCGAATCCATGAGCCCGATCCGAATCCACGACCGCCTTTGTTCATGCCGATCCACGCGCTGTTCATGAAGAGATCTAATATGGTGATCCTTCGCGTTAGAGAGTACGTAGAAACACAGGGAATAGAACTTCCAAGCGAAGCGGAGATCAAAATCGACATAATAGAAGAATTGCCGAAAACGATATCTCCGATTTGATCTAAAGAGGCTAATTTGTTAGAAAATAGGATTTAAAATGAATCCCGAGCTCTAGGGTTTCATCAAACATGTCTTCTAATGATGCTTAATCAGTTAAGCCTCTGATAGCTTATTTATAGACTTTAGAATCAAAACGGGATGTAGAATTAGAAAGTTGCTTTCCAAACAGCCCTTGTACGGACCACAGGAAAGCTGTCCAGGTAGAGCATGAACGAAATTTTTCTGACGAAGCTTCTTGTACCTGGAACAGACTGCCATCTATGTCCGGAAACAGGGCTTGTACCCTGACAGCCGGATTGTTGTACGCGAAGCAACCTCAACTTTTTGCAGTGCAAACACTGATGGCTGTACCTGGACAGAAAGCTTGTACCGTAAACAATGCAATTTTTGCTGAAAAATGCATTGTTTCGGTTTTACATAGCTTAGAAATTTCTACATCAATTACAACTTAAACATGAATTCTAAACTATAATTAAGTATAGAATCACCATAAACATGTATTTAAAGCTTACTAAGCATCCGTGATTCATGTTTTATATGTTTTGCGTCCTTTCCGATTCTTCGAAGTCTTGGATTCTTTGCATCTTTAATAATCCGCTCCGGACTTTCTTCAAGACTCCGCTCAACCCACGAACTCTGCCAACACATAGGACCTAACAATACCTCCCCCTTTGGCATTTCGTGACAAAACACACCAAACTCACATTACAATATTAAAGTTCAAATGTCATCACGAAACATCGAACGCCCTCGCGTGTAATCCAAATACAATATTTGAATCAAAATTACATTCAAAACTCTCCAAACAGACTCTATGACTTAGACGCAACTAGGAAGTCTTGAAGCTGTGATTTCTGTGCAAAACAAAAATTGATTAGCCCTAGATTCTTAATACCTTACTCCCCTTTTGTTCACATCTCCCCGTTGTTCTTGAATCTCATTCCCATGGTTGTCAGTTCAATGCCTGCTCATCCATGACTCTCCCCCTTCATCTACGCTCTTCCCCTTTTTGTCAAAAATTGCCAAAAGAATACAAATAGAAAGAGAAACATACTAGAAAAATATGAGAGTAGTCTAGTATAGTTACAGGCCTAAATACAAGTAATAACATACTACAGAAGATAAGCACCCCAGCAATCTAAACAACAATCATCCTAAACACAATAGCAGTGAAAGAGAAAGATAAGCTTTGACAATAATCTCAGATATCGAAAAAATTTGCTTTAAAAATCCATCAAATTAAATTAATTTCAAATAATTAGACTTTTACTCGCAAGAATCATTATAATTGACAATAAAGAATTATAAATTTCAATATACATCAAAACATCAAAAATTTCATTATCAAAATAATTTTATGATTCAAAAACCATCAAGATGTAAGTGAATGAAAAATAATTTTTAGAATTCAACAAAAATTGACACAATTTTGTGTAACCGTTCAAAATAGAGAACTTTAACTTAATATGGCAACCACGGGGGTGGCTCTTTGAGCATACTTTGTCACTTCGCACTTATAAACTCCAAAAATTGTAAAATTTCAATTTTTTTTCAAACTATTTTCGGTTACTCAAATCAATCTTCATGTCGGTACTTCACACACTATGCGGACCTACCGGTTGGTAGCTTCCTTTCCCTACATGTGGATGGTAGTTTTCACACTCCTTTTAGATGTAATCTCCACAACTTCTTAAAACATAGGAGTTCTTTTTTCTCCTCCTTTTTTTTAATTTTTCAACAATTTCAAAATGCCCCCATAAATTAGAACAATTCTCACAGTTGAAAATATTTTCTGAGCGAATTTTACAGTCAATTAGAGAATATCCATTCTATCATATCCAAACACTGTCACACCAAACATGAATTAATCACAAAAAAAATAAATTTTGATTTCAAAATTTTGATATATATGCATTAAGAAATCATATATTAAATTATCGTCAAAATATAAAAAGTGGAGTTAAAACGTAATTAATATTTGATTTAACTTAAATATAATTGTAATGTACTTAAACACGTTTAAATCAATTTTCGAAAAAAAAAATTCTTCTCCCTCAAAATAATGAATTCTCAATCTCTCTTTCTCAAAAATTTTGAATTCACTAAACACTTTCCTCCAAATAATTTTACAAATAAACAAAAATTTGGCAAATGCACCAAAAATATTATCAAACATGTAATGCATATGAATGAAATTACTTGCAACACAGCACAATCAAAAGCCTTACACTAAGATAAAAAATGAGTAAGAGAGGAGCAAGGAAAGATATCACATTTCCGGATCCAAACTTGCGATTCGTTGGTTTTCTCGACTTGTCGACGTTAGGTGACCGTTTGTTTAGACTTTTGATCATCGTTGCGTGCGTTTCTTCGGTGAGGCTCGGTTGAATTTGTTCTGTTCAGGTTATGTACTCGGTTTGCATAACTTGACGTTGTGCATTAGAAATCGGGTTCTTCTCGAACTACTCACTTACTTGATTTTGCTTTCTGATTCCGTGGTGGAATGTCGACGTTGTAGTGATTGCCGTTTGAGTCGTTTAGCATTGCAACGATTGAATTCTTCTTTTTCTTATTGTGGGCATTCCTTTTAAGTGTCCTTTCTTGCACATTTTGACACCACCTTCTCATTTCAATTGTTGAACTTTAAAAGTTCGATATTGATCTTCTCATACGTATGGCGTTCATATCCGCAGTCCAAGCTTGTTCGTTTGACCCAATCCGAGCATATGATCTAGTTTCTTTGATCCGGAAGAAAATCGTTGAATGTCGGATTGAAGTTGACGAACTTGATTGGTCAGTGACTTGTTGGATGTGTGCGATTCATGAAATTGTTGCTCCAAAAATCCAATCTTGTCTTTATAAGAATTAATCGTTGATTCCACTTCATCAAGCTTCTCTTGAAGGTTCGAAATATTTTTCAAGTTTGAATCCCTTTCCTCCTCAAGAACCTTATTCAAATTCTTTACGTTGTTGTTTTCCTCCTCAAGTTCCAACAAACGACGTCTCAACTTTTTATTGAGTTTAGCCATTTTCTTTGAGTCAATGAGAAATTGATTGTACGCTTCCGCTATGTCGTCGTCGTTTGATTCCTCCTCACTTTCGCCATTGTTGCTCGAAAAATCATGTGAAGAAAGAGAAATATTGGAATTAGTAGCAAAAGAGGATAAACACACAACATTCGACGAAAGTAGAGAAGTGTTAGTAAATAAGGCAATTTGATCATTCTTTTCTTCATCACTTGACGATGATTCACTTGATGTTGAATCATCCCACGTCTTTGCTTGCATAGCCTTTTGTTTATACGTCTTCTTTGAAGGACAATCCGTCGCAATGAGACCGTAGCCTTTGCACTTGAAGCATTGGATCTCGCCTTCAAATACATCCTTTTCCTTTGAGGACTTTGCACGGTTTTTATCCTTAGACTTTGAAGATGAAGATGATTTAGACAAAGATTGTCGCTTAGATGATGAAGCCTTGTCCAATCTATTCTTGTTCCGGAAATTTTGACGAAACTTCTTCGTAAGAAGCGCCAATTGTTGTTCAAAGTCCGCAATTGATAAATCATCGTCGGAACTCGAGTCTTCGTCCTTCTCCTTTGTAGATTTCAATGCAACACCTGTGCTTTTAGAAGAAGACTTGGAAGAAGATTGATTAGTAGGAAAGGTCATTTCGTAAGTTTGTAAAGCACCTACTAATTCCTCGACTTTCATCTCGTCCGGATGTTTGACCGTTTCGATCGCGGCTACTTTAGCCCGAAAACGTTCCGGAAGAGTTCGAAGAATTTTCCTAATAACCTTTGAATCCGGGATTTTCTCTCCCAAGTTAGTACATGTATTCACAACATCTTGTAGACGCATATAGTACTCGGTAAAAGTCTCATTTTCGTCCATAGAAATTAAATCAAACTTGCTAGTGAGCATTTGTAATTTTTGGACCTTTACTAAGCTTGTTCCTTCATGCGTAACTTGTAGAGTATCCCAAATCTCTTTTGCCGTTTCGCATGCCGAAACATGAGTAAACTCCGTTTGCGATAAAGCGTTGAATAAAGCATTAATTCCTTTACCGTTAAACGAAGATGACTCGTTTTCATCTTTTGTCCACTTGTTCCGTGGTTTAGGGACGGTAGCGTTATTGACAACTTCGGTAGGGTGCTCCCAACCAAATTCAATAGCTTTCCAAACACGCTCATCGATTGCAATTAGAAAAGCTCTCATGCGAACTTTCCAATAGGCAAAATTCGTACCATCGAAGAGTGGTGGTCGATTAACGTTACCGCCTTCGGCCACTAGAAAACAATTTATCTAGATCCCGCTCTGATACCAATTGAAAGTTTTGAGGAGCCTAAGGATCTATCTAGGATTGTATCTATCACCTAGAGGGGGGTGAATAGGTGAACGGCCAAAAACCACAAATCTCGATGCAATAAAAATAAATGCGGAAAATAAAAAGCACACCGAGATTTACGTGGGAAAACTCCAACTTGGAGAAAAACCAACGGGACCAACACGCGAAAAAATAATTCACTAAGAGAAAAGATTACAAGGTGATTACCGACTCCATAGACTCAACCTCTCTTAATCTCCTATGAATCTTCGCGCTACCCTCCGGGTTGTCCACGCCCTCACGTTCGAATCCACGAACACCTCCACTTCGAATCCACGAAGCTTCAATCACGCCGAATCCACGACGCCACTTGAATCCACGAGCCAACGATCCGAATCCACGAACCGCCTTTGTTCACGCCGAATCCACGACGCCGTTCATGAAGAGCATCATGATTATGGTGATCCTTCTCTTAGGAGTATCGTAGAAAATCAGGGAATAAAACTCCAAGCGAAGCGGAGATCAAATCGACATATAGAGAATGCGAAACGATATCTCGATTTGATCTAAAGAGGCTAATTTGTAGAAAATAGGTTTAGAATAAAATCCGAGCCTCTAGGGTTTCTCAAACATGTATTCTTATGATGCTTAATCAGTTAGAAAAACCCCTATAGCTTATTTATAGACTTTAGAATCAAAACGGAGTAGAATTAGAAAGTTTATTTCCAAAATCAGCACCTTGTACCGGAACAAGGAAAGCTGTCCAGGGTACAGCATGACGGAAGATTTTTCTGCGAAGTTTCTGTACCCTGGACAGACTGCATCTTGTACCGGAACAGGGCTTGTACCCTGGACAGCAGTGATGGTTGTACCGGAACAACCATCAAACTTTTCTGCGCAAACACTGATGGCTGTACCCTGGACAGAAAACTCTTGTACCGGTACAACAATGCAATTTTTGCTGAAAATGCATTGTTTCGGGTTTTACAAGCTCTTAGAAACTTTCTAATCAATTACAACTTGAAAACATGATTCTAAAATCTATAATTAAGTATGAATCACCATAAACATGATTTAAAGCTTACCTAAGCATCGTGATTCATGTTTTACGTGTTTTGCGTCCTTTCCGATTCTTCGAAGTCTTGGATTCTTCGATCTTTAATACTCCGCTCCGGACTTCTTCAAGACTCCGACTCGACCCACGAAACTTGCCAACGCATAGGACCTAACACAAACAGCTTCCTTGGCAGCTTCAGATGCAGCGATGTACTCCGCTTCCATAGTAGAATCTGCAATCGTCTCTTGCTTTGAACTTTTCCAAACTATTGACCCTCCATTGCAAATAAACAGATACCCAGACGTAGACTTTTTATCGTCTATATCAGGCATAAAGCCCGAATTCGCATAGCCATTAATTCTGAGTTCTCCTCTTCCAAAAACCAAGGACATATCCTTTGTTCTTCTCAAGTACTTAAGGATATTCTTTACCGCTACCCAATGTTCCTGTCCTGGGTTCGACTGATATCGGCTCGTGACACTCACAGCCTGTGCTATATCAGGTCGAGTATATAGCATCGCATATATTAAGCTCCCTATTGCTGAAGCATAAGGGATCCTGCTCATGTGACTTCTCTCTTCAGGTGTCTTAGGAGACATAGTATTAGAGAGGTGAATTCCATATCTTAGAGGTACCATACCCCTTTTGGAATTCTCCATGCTGAACCTTTTCAACACTTCAACTATGTACATAACTTGCGATAAACCAAGCAACTTCTTAGGTCTATCCCTATAGACCTTTATCCCTAGGATATAAGATGCTTCTCCAAGGTCTTTCATAGAAATCTCTTTAGATAATCATAACTTGACCGATGTTAGCATAGGAATGTCATTCCTAATCATGAGTATGTCATCCACGTACAGTACGAGGAAAGTAACAGAACTCCCACTAATCTTTTTATATACACACGGCTCTTCCTCATTTTTGATGACATTGAACAATTCGATTGCATCATTGAAACGAGTATTCCAACTCCGAGAAGCTTGCTTCAATCCATAAATTGATCATTGAAGCTTGCACACCTTATGACTCTCATCTTTGGAAGTAAAACCCAAAGGCTGCTCCATATAGATATCTTCTTCAAGATATCCATTTAGGAAGGCAGTTTTCACATCCATTTGCCAGATCTCATAGTCATAGCGTGCAGCAATAGCAAGGAGAGTTCTGATAGACTTAAGCATAACTATAGGAAAAAAGGTATCCTGATAGTCAATGCCTTCGCGTTGACTATAACCTTTTGCTACTAGCCTAGCTTTATAGGTCTCTACCTTTCCATCAGAACCAATCTTTCTCTTAAAGATCCATTTACATCCAATAGGTACAATACCCTCTGGTGGATCAACCAAAGTCCATACTTGATTAGAGTACATTGAGTCCATTTCGGACTTCATAGCTTCCAACCATTTATCGGAGTCGATGTCTGACATCGCCTCGCTATAAGTCTTAGGATCATCTCTATAGTCCTTATCTCCCATTAGGAACATTTCCTCCATCTCCTCTATAAATAATCCCATATATCTATCAGGAGGACGGGAGACCCTACTAGACTTGCGAGGTGGCGGTGTAACTTCAAATGTCACAGAGTTATTAGGGAGGGCGCTTGGAATATTTGATTCTAAAGAGACTTTCTCCTCTAGTTCTATTTTTCTCCCACTGCCTCCAGCCAAAATAAATTCACTTTCAAGAAAGAAGGCATGACGGCTCACAATCACATTATGGCCTTCTGGGAGATAAAAATAGTATCCAAGTGATTCTTTGGGATACCCAATGAATCTACCCTTGACTGATCTGCTTTCTAACTTGTCCGTCTTTAATTTCTTAATATAAGCTGGACATCCCCAAGTTTTAATATGAGTAAAACTTGGCTTCCTACCATGCCACATCTCATATGGTGTGGTCGGAACAGATTTGGAAGGCACTCTGTTTAAAATATAAATAGCCGTAAGAAGTGCGTAACCCCAAAACGATATAGGTAAATCTGTAAAGCTCATCATGGATCGAACCATATCTAATAAAGTTCGATTTCTCCGTTCAGACACCCCATTCAATTCTGGTGTTCCAGGAGGAGTCCATTGAGAGACAATACCATTATCCTTGAGATAGGTTAGGAAATCCGTACTAAGGTATTCCCCTTCTCGATCTGATCGAAGAGCCTTAATTGGTTTTCCTATTTGCTTTTTTACTTCTTGTCTAAACTCTTTAAACTTTTCAAAGGCTTCAGACTTGTGTTTAATTAAGTACACGTACCCATACCGTGAATAATCATCAGTAAAGATAATGAAGTAGAAATACCCACCCCAAGCAGACACATCGAATGGTCCACATACATTAGTATGTATTAGGGCGAGTACTCCAGTAGCTCTCTCTCCTTGTCCAACAAATGGAGACTTAGTCATTTTTCCTTGAAGACATGATTCACAAGCTGGGTATGATTCAGAGGGTAAGGACCCTAAGATACCATTCTTAGCCAACTTGTTAATCCTATCCTCTCCAATGTGACCAAGTCTAAGATGCCACAAGTACGTTTTATTTACCTCCTCTCTTGGTCTTTTGAAACCAATGATATTCTCATTTATGCCATTATCAATTGTATTAACACTAACATCCATATGTAAGTGATAGAGATTGTCAATTAAAGAACCATAACCGATCAAATTATTTCTCAAATAAATTGAACAAACGTTTGATTCAAAAATAAACTTATAACCATCCATTACCAAACGTGAAATAGAAATAAGGTTTCTAGTCGCACTAGGAACATAAAGACAATCTCTAAGTTCTCAAACTACTCCTGTCGGCAGACATAAAGGATAAGTCCCCACGACAACAGCAGCAACTCTTGCTCCGTTTCCGACGCGTAGGGTAAGCTCTCCATCCTTAAGTCTTCTACTTTGTTTTAGCCCCTGCATTGAATTACATAAATGCGAGGTGCATCCAGAGTCAATGACCCATGTGAAAGTAGAACAAACCGATTAGTAGTTTCAATGACATGAATCTCAGACATCTTAGCCCTGTACAGTCGCTTCGACACCTCGTAGCGAGTTGTTCGACTTTCTTCATCATACAACTCCTTGAGATGAAGTAGAATATCAGCAGCACTCTCCATGTGCTCATGCTGGCGTTGCAACTCATTGCTCATAGACGCAAGCATGTAACATTTTACCTTCATATCGTCATCAGTCTATTTATTTCTTGCAGCTCTTTGTTGAGCTGTCGAATTTTCGAGCACCGCTGGAGCCTCCGTGTCCAACACATAGGTTAGTTTCTCAAAATTGAGAACAATTCTCAATTTCCTCAGCCAATCGGTGAAATTTGGTCCAGTTAAGCAATTAATATCAAGTATTTTGGCAAGTGGGTTAGATGCAGCCATTTTCTGTAGAAGGTTAAGATTCTAATTAGTTATGTACTTAATCTTAATCCATTTGATTAGGGTCTTTAAATCTAAATGGTACCTCCCACTAATTTGACGAATCTCCACACTTCCCGAGCGGAGAAAACGGAAACTTTGTTTACAAGTTTCTAGTGGGTATTGCGGTCCCATCTGTTTACACACCACCTCATCCTGACAGATTCTTGGCAATGAGCAAACAAATAAGTGAACAACTCTTGTTCAATGCTTCTCAAGCAAATTGCAATCTAATCCTTGGCCTCCATAAGATATAGACCTCATCCTGACAGATTCTTGGCTTTATCTCGTGATTAAGTTAGACCCACCGTTCATCGTGCAAATAAGAATGTCATTGAATCCTCATCCTGACATATTCTTGGATCCAACCCTTTTCTTACCGCACAGCATCTCATGCCAATAGAATGGTTGCGGCTCCCTAATGCAACTGACCCCCGTATCCGGGTGCATCAATCAACACTAAAGAGACACCCACACCCTACAACGGTGGAAGGCCACTAATGGGTTCATAACACTATAAACTTAATATTTTATTTAGGGAGATTAGTTGTCTCATCAGTTTTAATTTATTATTAATTTACATCTCATGCAAACTATCACATCACATGCATACATACATCGCATATATAAAAATAACTACTGGTGATGATCATGGATTTTATCTTGATTCGGGCTTGAGCCACCAGCCCCGAATTGGGTCATAAGGGTATTACACACAAGAAAACCTTTTCTTATTCTGCGTCTCGATCGGATTTGAGTTGATCAACTCTTGTCTTCTCCCTTGATCAGTATCTGGTCCAAACTTGATCAGCATCGCATCAACTCTTGAATGCAACGAATCCCTCTGGAACCTAAACTACCCTTTTCCCTTATTAATTTTATAACAATAACTTTACAACCCATAAAATTAATGAGACACGCAGGTCTCCAAATTACATAATTTAATTAGCACGCGCAGACACAAATATATATATATATATATATATATATATATATAAAATCTAATACTGGATCCTTATTAAATTATAAAAATTCACATCATCACATAATACATGCACATCACAAGGTCGCTATCCATGATCATCACCTCATACACATCACATGCATATAATAACAAATTCTCTAATTCGAATTCTAATTAATTGGGTTTCGGATTAATTTAAAAATAAATCTTTATTTATTTCAAGAATCGCAATTTTCGTAAAATTATTAAAAGGTCTAATACATCTTATGTATTAAATTTTAAAATTTAAAACTAATTTAAATTGCGATTCTGCGCTGCATGACCACATGTCGCATTCCACCTGCGTGCGCAAGCACTACATGAAAAAGCATTCATGCATGGCACACGACCTTTGTACCATGAACTAATTAATTAGTGCTCTATGCACTAATTTGTCATGCATGGCCACCCAAGATAAATGGATGACGTGTAATGCATGAAACATTAGCATGTGCATGCATGTCATCTCAATGACCGAGTAATGCATGACAATCGTCTCGGCCGCATGCCGAGCGTCGTAGCCACGTGAATAGCGCATCGCGCGTCGAAACGGTAAAATAAAATTATATTTTACATGTGATCTAATTAACGTTTTGAAACCATTAAAAATTTGTCCAAAAACAATCCTCATTGTTTTTGAATTCAATCGTTCCGAAAAACCCAATTAACATCGAAAAAGAGATTAGATCTAAAACAAACGACGAGAGTGGCTCTGATACCACTGTAAGAAAATCAAGTGTACGCAGCGAAAGAAAAATAACACAATTAAAAATTTTCTTGAAAACCAAAGATCACCTCGTGTTTCGTTTTAGATCATTAATAATAGATCTAATTGATCTAATCAAATAGGATCTATATTATTTTATTTTACCTCGCGCGGGTCGAGATCACCGCGAAGTCGACAATCGTTGGTAAAATTTGTTCGTCCTCGGTTAGCCGCGCACGCGCCCGGCCTCTACTCGCGTCCACACGAAATCACGCCCTTGATCGAATTAGACGACCGCTTCAATCCGTGATCCGATCACGAATTAACTCTTGCGTCGACTTGAGGAAGATGAATCAATCTTCTAGATGTGCTAGCAACTTTTGAAGATCGAAATCGATGGATTTATTGTGGAGGACTTAAGAAAGAAAAAGGATTGACGGCTAGGGTTTTCTTTTTCCTTTTTACTTAATTTTTCATTAATTTTAATATGTCATATGACATATATTTATAATGAGAAAATCCTAACGTAATCCTAATCGAAATCCTATTCCGATTAGATTATCCATTAACCCACAAGTTGGTTATGATATTAACCGAATTCCGAATCCTAATTCTAATTCGATTCGTGTGTAACATTTACACATAAGTCCTCATATTATTTACTAATGATTAGTAAATACACCATGCAACTTTTACACATAAATACCTCTAATTTACAACAATTGCAAATTAGTCCTTTTACTAATAAATTAGTAAACTTTAGTATTTAACTATATTATAATTGTAATTAATCCATCTGATAAACTTCTTTTATCGTTTCCTAAATATCGATCATGCGCGATTTCTTATGTGTGTGACCTAATAGGTTCAATTCTGTCTTGTAGTGAGATATGATGCGATCCCCATCTACATCATCATTGAAACTCCTTTCGATGGCTCAAACTCTTTTGACTCTACCCTAATAGAATAATTAATTGTTAATAATTATTTCTATTGGTTCCCACAATCCACCAGTGACGCCTAGCAGTATGTAGTGGCAATCCAGTTAGAAGTGAATATCGGACTGAACCTCTAGGTGCAGTTACCGTACAATACAATCTTTCTATCGCATAGTTCCAACTGAGTGGAGGTCATGGAATATTTGTCAAACCCCATCACCCGTCATATGACAAATTTGATCAAACAGAAGCTCTAATGGTTACTCTTGGAAACATTTTTCCATACACCATATTACCCCGGCCAAGGATTTCTGAGCTTTGCCGTACAAATAGCATAGAACTAATTATCTCTCTACCAGAGCGATAGATCCCCTATAAACACACACCCATTCCTGATATGAATCGACCGCAGCCAACATATACTACTAAGACCCATGGCTAGGATCAGAGTTTGTTGCATAGTCAAACTGCAGTAGCCTCATATTGAATGACCGTGGTGTCGCAGGTCTAAGGATCAGTTGTACCACTGCAACATCGAACCAGTTACTGACGAATGAGTAGACATCCATGTAACTATTCGTAGTTAGTCACGCTCAGTACCGTTGTTCTCCAACAACCACCTGCATGTTCGCTCCAGTGTCCCCACACTGATGACTCGAGATTCGTCATCCCAAAAGGGAAGCGACATACACATCAATCTTACCGGATCAATCATCGTCCCCATGATGATCCTCCGATTGAGAGCATTTATGAATTAATCACCAATAATATGTATCAATTTTGGAGAAGCGGCTTTTTTCTGCTTCTGATTCTGGACCTTTCAAAATCAGTTTTCTAATTCTGAAAAGTAAAATCAGATTTGCCACCTATCATTCCCAAATATTCTACTGAGCTCAAAAGTAATTTTGGGCTCAAAATTACTTCTTAGAAGTTAGACCAAACACCCCCTATATTCTTTTCGAAAACGCTACCACGAGAAATAGAAAATAATTTTACTACAAAATCATAAGACCAACCATAAATCAACACTCACCAACACTAAAAATCCACATAATAACTAACTGTCCCTGGCGCAAATGACGAAGGGCTTGGTGATTGGTACTCGATGTCCCAAGTTCGAATCCTAGTTGATTCACATTTCTAACTAAATTTATTTCTAAAAGAAATAAACAAAGTAAATATGCCACGCCCCGAGCCCGCCTCTTTGGTCGGATTCGGGCACGCCAACAGACCGCTGAACGGACAGGGTTTTCTCTGTACGCGGACAGAGTCTCCCCTGTACGTCCAAGGCGTCACAATCCAAACAATGCGCGAGGTTCCAACCAGAAACAACATTCAACAAAGATTGCATAAGGAACGTATCGAAAATATAAACACATCTATGCTATTATAAGCATTCAACTCACATACATTTTACATCACATATTACATCACATATTACACTTTTCATTCTCTTTTAGCTTCCAAATACAATCTAGTTTTTAACAAGATTATTACAACTTCGTTCTTTTCATTTCTTTTACATTCCTAAGTAGCCGACTCAGGCACTGCTATCTCTGGTCTCGGTGGTAGGGCGCTATCTACGGAGCTACGCCCTTTCCCAGCGCCGCCGCGCCGCTCACATGTGAACCCGTACCCCCAAAAACAACACGTGGGTGAGAACTATTGTCCATAGTTCCCAGTGGGTACGGTCACCCAAGGGAAAAGCTCGACCCACCAGGTCCAAAGGAGGCACTGCAACATGTTATTCCAACAAATATCCACAGATATATAATTTATGCAACTAACAATTATCATGTTCATGCCTCACAATAGCAATATGCAAATTATGCAACTCATACAAGTAGGTTAATTGGTTCTACTCTCTATCATTTGCCATCCATTATGTTATTAGCAATTCTTTATCACTTGTCATTCTTTACTACTTGCAATAATTTATTCCTTGACATTCTTTATTGCTGCTATGCTTTAGCATTAGCCGTTCTTTATTCTTTATTATTTATCCTTTACTCAGGGTACTCACACCTTACCCATATTATACACATTTTCCATTCTTCTCTAAGGTTACTTTACCTTAGCCAACTATGTCACTCGACTCGGTCTTGAGTCAATCAACTGCAGATAATCCGCGCTCTATCAGGCTCGAGGCGAAGGACGTCTCACATGCACCTCAGCCTTAAATCCTCTCGACTATAGGTCTGCCCACAGGGTGAGGATATACCGTCGAACCCCGGACCACAAGTCGCTCAATGGACCTACGGGCGAGGAGAACCAGACATACCCCTGTCCACAATCTCAATCTCATACCGGGCGAGGAGAACCACACATACCCGCAGTTATCATTCATTTGCGCTAGGTTGCAAGTCTCTTTTGCTGCACTAGTAGCCGCTGCACTAACAGCATTCATTCCTATGGATTCTGGAATCCACTTTCATAACTCTAGGGTTGGTCTTACCCTATGGTATCGACCTATCTAGGTCCAAGTCTTTACTTGTAAGGTACCGGACTTCTAAAATCATGAAGTTATGATTTATATGAGGTTAGAAAACCATTTGAATGGTTCTGGTGAAGTTCGGTGAGGTTCGGGAGCAATCGAGCGTTTCGGTGCGCATAGGCGCGAAAACGGGACCCGAAAGGCTATGTTGGGCCGTGAGCTAAATCCGGCATTAGTGTGGATGAAAAGATGATGAAAACATGCTCGAAAACATATTTGGAGAGTCCCGGTTCGATTTGAAGTGAATCGGAGGTCAAACGAGCGAAAACGGACGAAAACGGGCGAAAATGCTGAAAATTTGGCTAAGTCCTTGAGGCTGAGTTCTAGACCTTCGGGGACCAGTCTCTCAGCCAAGAACCGGTCTCTCAGGGACCGGTCTCTCACCGCAAGGACCGGTCCCCGAACGCGAAAAACGCCCAGTTCGGGCTGCGCGAGGTTAGAAGAGTTCGGGGGCTTAGTTGTAAATGTTGCAAGTGTGACAGGGGTTAAGAGAGGACTCTCTCTCTCTCTTTCTCTCATTCCCTCACTCTCCCTCACGTTTCTCTCTCTCTCTCTCTCTCTCTAAACGAAAGGAAAAGAAGAAGGGGAGAAAGAAGAGAAGAAGAAGAAAAAGAAGAAGAAGAGGAAGGAGAAGAAGGAGAAGAAGATCAAGGAGGAGGTTTTCATCACCTCCATCTTCTTCCTCACCTTGGAGCAAGCTTTGGAGAGGTAAGCCCTTAGCCCTCTCATGGTAAATCCCTAGATGTAGGGTTTTGATCTCTAGAAATGGTTTAATTGGATTCCTAGCAAGCTTAATAGATGTTTAATGCTAGAATCTAGAGATTTAAAGGTAGATTTTTACCTAATTGGAATCTAGAGCTCCGAAATGGCTTTTTGATGTATATGAGGGTTTGATCTCATTTGACCCTCTGTAAACCTAATTGCTAGGTCTACGAACGCGTTGGCGAAGACGGTTCGGCAATATGACGAGCCGTTACAAAGTTATTAAAGAAACGGACGTTTAAGTTTCGGGTTTGCCGAGAGGGCCAGGCGACGTGTAAAATCATGTGGATTGGATGTTGGAGCACCGTAGCCAGCAAGCCGAAGACTTTACTCTTGAAACGGGCGAAGCGACCCGTCTTGCTCGAGAGTCAACTGCTGCAGATCGGGCCCAAACGGGTGTCGGGGAGTGTCGGCGGTCGGAGGCGATTGCATAGTGTGACGAGCAATCGGAACGCAGAGTTAGGTGGGTTGTGTTTACCGAAGCCGGACGTAGCGTCACCCTTATGTCTAAGCATGATTAAGAATCACAGTTGATGCATAGTAGAGTAAATGAGGCATATTAATGATGCAGATAAATGTAATAATGCATTTTTATAATATGATGCCAATCTAGCTATGATCAGCCGATGTAAAATGATATGATATAGAAAATGCTTAGTGGATAACGCAGGTGGATATGTACTGTGTGCATTGGAATGATATTGCTAGGTGCCATGTAACATCATGTGAGCATGTTAGATAAGATGCATGTGCATATGGACTCGATATGACAAATAGGATATCAAGTAGATCGAGTGGCATTAACCCAGTGTTAATAAACATAGGTCGAACCTAGATGACATTGAACCTAGTGTTATCGAACCTAGGATAAATAACGAGTGGCATCTAACCTAGTGTTAAAGAACATAGGTTGAGAACTGAACCTAGAGTTAAGGTAAACTTAGGTTGTGAAACTGAGGCATTAGACCTAGAGTCAGTTGGACCTAGGGTGGAAAGTGCACTGGACCCAGATAGGTCAATAGTATAGGGTTGGATATGGACCCTTGACTTGTGAAGTCGATTCCGGAATCCCAGTACTTGTGAACTCAATAGTTCTTGGACCGCGGGTGTATGCGGCGATGTTCCTCTCCCACCGGAAGAACTTTGAGGATTATGACTAAGCAAAAACAAAGAGTGCTAGGGTGTACGCGGCATGTTCCTCTCCCTATCGGGGATCTCGGCTATGGGTGTACGCGGCTATGTTTTCTCTCCCACTGGCGGATCCCTGACAACGGTGCACGGACCTTCGGGCGGACCGTTGGGCGATGTGGTTCTTGGCTTGCAGGCTGAGGTGCATGCGACAGAATCCTTCACCTCGAGCCGGGCAGAGCGCGGATTATCCGCTGTTGATTGACTCGAGACCGAGTCGTGTGGCTAGCTGGAATAAGGTAGATAGAACCTTGAGGGCTAGTGGTAAATGTGATAACCTAAGGTAGTAGAAACCTTAAAGTTGGATGACATGAGCTAAGATTAGCGAGATTGATTGTAGAATCAATAATTCTACTAGTTGTTGCATATATTCATGTTGCATATATTCCTGTTGCATATAGCATGGCATCGTTGCAGTTGTGAGGCAAAGCAAGATAGAGTTAGTTGCATGTTTATGATATACATATCTATCTGTTTATTGGACTAACTTGTATTTGCCTCCCTTGGACCTGTTGGTCGAGCTCCTCCCTTGGGTGGCCATACCCACTGGGAACCATGGAGTTGGTTCTCACCCCACGTTGTTTTGGGGTTTTACAGGTTCGCACGTGAGCAGCGCGGCGGCGCGAGGCAAGGGCGTAGCTCCATAGATAGCGCCCTACCCCCAGAGACCAGAGCTAGCAGTACCCCGTCGACGTAGCTTAGGGGTATAGAAAATGAAAGCAAGCAAATGTATTTACCTTGTAATATCTATGATGTAATAACTTAATTGCATTTGGAGGTTGAATGTGATGTAAAATGAATCTAATGTGAATGCTTGTAATATCATAGGATGTATTTATGTTGATTGATACCTTCCTGATGCAATTCTGTTTGCTGAGTACTGTTCCTGGTTGGAACCTTTGTATTGTACTTGTTGCGACGCCTAGGACGTACAGGGGAAACTCTGTCCGTTCGGTGGTCTGTCGGCGTGCCCGAACCGGACCAAATTGGGAGCGGTCTCGAGGCGTGACATTACTCAACCTAGTTTAATCCTTTAGGTTCGTTGCCACTATGTTCATAGCCTAGGTTCATTAACATTAGGTTCCATGTTCTTTACTACCTAGGTCCATTTGACTCTAGGTTCACTGTCACTATATTCATAACCTAGGTTTACTTGACTCTAGGTTTAATGCCACTCGTCATTCACCTATATTTATTAACACTAGGTTCTATTGCCACTCATGCTCTTATTTTCCTAGTTGTCCATACCTAGGGATTATACGTGACATGCCACACTTGTTGAGTTCTCTATCAATCTCGAGTTATCGACCCAAGTTCACATTCATGTCATTCTAGCATATTCTCACAATATGAATCATGCATATATTCTTTAGCATCTCGTACATTCATGTAGCATACATCATGCATATATTCTTTAGCATCTCATACATTCATTTAGCATCTAGTTCATATACCAACTTAGCATGCATCTTATGTACTTACAACTAGAATGTAACTCATGCATTCTTTTAGCATATATATCTTACGTACCCATTTAGCATTTAGCTCTTCCTCATGCATTCTATATAGTTTCTCATGGTAGGTAATATCATCAAGCATAATACTGTTTATGCACTTCGTACTATCACATACAACCTACCAACTACACATGCATCAACAACATTCTCACTTCACTTTGATATGGAAGTGAGCTAAATATTTCGGTGAGCACAACCCACCTCGAATCGCTCTCCGATTGCTTGTAGTTACTTGCAATCGGCCTCCCGCGGCACCCGTTGCCCGGTTCGGCCTGAACTCGCACTAGACCAACAAACGGCGACCAATAGGCAATCCGAAAATTAAAGGTCTATAACTTGATGCCACGATGTTCCAGATCCATTCTCGTGATTTTTGGACGTCATCTCGGCCCTCCAAGCGGAAATGAAGCCGAAACGTCCGTTTCTTCAATATCTTCGCATAGACTCGACGAATCGTCAAACCGATTTCGCCAACATGTCGGAAATACTTTCAATTAGGTTTACATAGGGTCAATTTACATTTAAACCCATCTATAACAAAAGTCTCAATTTTGGTGTCCTAACAATGTCATTTTGCCCAATACCTCGGTTTGATCTCTTTGTTAAGCAAAAACAAGCTTAGAATCATCTAGAAACTTATCTAGAACCATTAATAGGCCATTCAAACCATTCCTAGGGCATTTGGAACAAACCCTAGCAATCCACCATGAGAGCACATAAAGAAAACATGATTTTCATGTGTTCTATGGTCTGAATAAGGTTTCAACTCTTATAAGAAGATTAAATCCAAAAGATTTTGGGTATAAAACCAAACCCTAATATCAATCTTACAAGAAACCTTACCTTAGCCTATGAACTCAACAAGTTCCTCCTTGTAGGTGAGCTTTAGATCCTCCAAAAGCTCCAAAACCTTCAAATCCTCCTCAAATCCCCTCCAAATCCACCTTGGAAGAGAGTTTCTAGAGAGAGAGAGGGAGAGAAATGAGAGAGGAGATGAGTTCCCAGCTGTTGTGAGGAGAGGAGGGTGTTGGGGTGTTTTATAGGTTGCAACAATAGCAACTAGGCCCCCCAAAAACTTGTATTTGCAGCAGACCAACTTTTGCTGCCTAACCCAAAGTGTATCGGTACAGGTTATGGTGTCACTGGTAACACGATTGTGCAGAGGCAAAGCCGAGAGCTGCTGTTCGGGTTTTACAAAAGTGTACCGGTACAGCCCTGATGTTGTACCGGTACAAAATGCCCAGACTTCAGATTTTTGAATCTTTTCGATTCTAATTCGCGCCGATCAACGCTAAAACCTTTCCAACTCGTTTAAACTCACTTTTAACCTTTCCAACCTTGTTGGAACGTTAAATGGAACTTGTCCAACTATTTCTTTCGGGCACCTTGATCAATTTGGCTAAGGTCCAATATATTTTACCAATGTTTCGGTATGTTACAAAATAGCATGTTACCTTTCTCTTAAAAAGAAGGGCTTTTTTATAAAATGACGCTGTAGAATTTTGTAATTGGCAAAATGACCCTGCCAAAGAAATATTTGTAAAACTAACCCTCCTTTTGCCACGTGGGCGCCACATCAGCTATTTCTCACAAAGACGGTGAATCGTTCACCGTCTTTATAATTCCGTAGCAAAGGCGGTGAATGGTTCACTGCCTTCTAAAGGGGGTGAATGGTTCACCGTCTTTAGTGCAAAACCCCACCCGCTTCCCCTTGCAGGGCCGTCTTTCCAACTGCACCCTTACAATTCCGCCTTCTATGTGCCCTTGAGAAGGCGGTGAATTGTTCATCGCCTTCTAAAGGCGTGAACCATTCACCGCCTTCACAGCAAATCCCCGCACCTCCTAAAACTTTGCAAGTCGTGGGTGCTGTGGCCTATATAAGACGGTGAATCGTTCACCGTCTTCATAAGACGGTAAACAATTCACCGTCTTTAGTGCAACACCTGAAGGCGGCCCGTGTCCCATAGAAGGCGGTGAATCGTTCACCGTCTTCATAAGGCGGTGAACGATTCACCGCCTTATGAAAATGGTGAACCATTCACCGTCTTCATTAGGTATACCTAGCACCCAGCCCGACCCCGACACCTCTCCCTCCCTGTCTTGCTTTCGCCTTTTCTCTCTCTTTCTCTCTCTATCTCTTTCTTTCTCTCTGCCCCTCCCTCTCCAGCAGCCCTCGTCGGTCGCTACCGCCGGTCGCCGTCGACCCACGCATCCACCGCCCGTGCCAACCTCCCTGAGCAACCCACATTGCAGATAGCAACCTCCCTTAGCAAGTTTAAACTAGGTTTATCTCACCTTGCTATCTCAGCTGCAGTTATTAGCACACTTTAGAGTAGGTTTAAAACCTAGTTTAACCTTATCTTCACTACAACAAAATTGAGCTTTAGTGGCAATTTAATAGCGGCGATTATCAAAGAGCCACTATTACTTATTATCTTATTGTACTTTAGCGGCAATTATTTTAAACTATATATTTTTACCGACTAATATTTATATATTAAATATAATCCTAATCCAAACTCAACCCTATCCCAACCCACCCGAACCCACCCTGCGTCGACCTCATTCGCTCGGACCAAACCCTCTCGCTCATGTGCTTGATCAGATCCGTTCTCTCTCTCTCTTCCCCCCTCTCGCTCATGCGCTCGATCAGATCTGCTCTTTTTCTCTCTCTCTCTCTCTCTCTCTCTCTCTCTTCCCCCCTCCTTTCCCCCTCATCTCTCGATCCAAGCCGTAACCCTAGCTTCTCTCCTTGGTTCCTTCCGCTGATGGCTTCTCCTAGTTCGTTGTGATTGTGTAGTTTGGTTCTCAATCCTTATCGACAACGACCTCCTTGGTACCACGAGGGCGATCCTTGACCCGGCGATCTGATCCGAGCCCTCGGTGGTGCCATTTCTCGATTTGATGCTCCATTCCACTGGTAAGAGCTCGTCATCACCGCCGGATCGTCGCGCTCGTGTTTGGCCCCAAGAAACTCCCCGCGATCAAACACAACATCGGTAAGACCGTGAAGAGCTTCCCTTCCCTCTTTCAACTAGCTTTGATACATCGTCTAGGGTTTCGATTTGACCGCGTAGTTTGCGCTTTCTCTAGAAGATTGATAGGGTTTGTGTGAAATTGTACTAGTTGCATAAATCAAATGTTCCATATGATCAATTGTCATACGAGGCAGGAAACTTGGAGAAAAATTCAATCCTCCTTACTGTGATTTTCTTGATGAACCTCTCTTTCTCTCTAGACTAATCTTTTCTTATGTGGATTTTTCTTTTCTTTTCTGATGAAAAATTCGTATTCTCGTGCTCAGTTTTTTTATTCCTGAATTTCTCAACGCAACAGGAACTTTTTTACCGGATTTCTCAACGCAACAGGAACTTTTTTACCGGACATCATTAATTTTTTAATCTTTAATTGGAAATTCGAAAGATTGATGTGCCCATGTTTGTAGTTTAGAAATCTTAATAATAGGTATCTTATTCAACATGCTTTAATAGTCGGTAACATGATTTTTAATTAGGGCTCTGTTAGTTAAGGTTTTAGAACAATCTCGGCCATTCGGTGCATAGTTTCTAGCGAAAACTACGGTAGTGAAAAAAATAGTGATGCAAGGGTAAATGGTGAGTCTGACTCTTCTTAGTATAAAATAAGAGTAAGTATGATTGGATCTTGTCTCACTGTTTCAGATAATGGTCAACCAAGAAGAAATGATATTTATATTTGTCACGCCCCGAACCCAGTCCTATTTGGCCGGTTCGGACCCGTCAAACAGACGCCGAACGGACAGAGTCTCTCCTGTCCGCCCAAGGCTCAATATACTGTACAAATAGAGTATGAATTTTGGACAAAACGGAAGAATACATAATGGCTTGCACGAGGGAAAGCAATAGCCAATAGTGAAAGTAATAAACTACACTTAGGAAATCATTTGTATTTTTGCATTATTTCTTCTCTTTTATATCACATGATCTCAAAATATAAGTTCTTGCATTTAAATATAAAATTTTTAACAACATTCATATTCATTTTCCTTTAACATCTATAGTCATCAAAATACAAAAGATGATGTATAAGGGTATGCAACTAAACAAAAATAGTAAACCCACTCGGGAGGTCTCTATCTAGGGCGCGATGCCCTTACTGCGGTCGTCTGCCGGCTCGCTCGGTCCCGGCTCTGTGAAAATAGTGGGGTGAGAACTACAATAAAGTTCCCAGCGGGTTCGGCAACCGACCACACCGACTTTCCCTCTAGGTCTAAATAAGGCATAATAGAAAAATAGATAAATAGTAACCAAGCTAAAACAAATGCAGCTAATATGTCTGAACAATAAATAATGCTATGCTCAACAAAGTACTCATGATGAATGCAATGTCACTGCTCAGAACCCAATCTCTAGGCTAGCCTGTAGGTTTCGCCCACAATAGACTCACCAACTCAAATCCCAAGAATCGGGGAGACTACTACGCCTGATGGGACCGTCCTTTGGGGAGACTACTAGACCCAGTGATGACAACTCCGGAGCACATTGCCCGTGGGGGAGCTACCACCCTCGAGCAAGGACTTACAGGTGAGTATGATTCAATCCTTAACTGTAAGGATGTCGAGTTCAATCCATTCCTTAACTATAAGGAAGCCATACACTAGGACCCTTAACTCTAAGGTTGAAATTGTCATAATGTCATTTTCACACTTTTACTTGCATTCTTTACTTTCACTAGTTTCATATACACTGCTATGTTCTTGTACACATGCCACACTTGTTTTCTAAGTGTTCCACTCTAGCATTCTTGACTCGTCAATACCATTCTCTACCTCTATGTCAATAAGTCACATTTGTTTTCTAGTTCACTAAGTTCTTGTCACTTGTCATGCATAAATAGGGTTTATAAAATTCTCACATTCTTACTAGTAACTCACATGCATTTGTACTCACAACATGCCATAAGAAGCTCACAATTACCCTACTATGTAATATGCTCAAATACATACATATGCTCAAATATGACACTTTAGATATAAAAGGAATTTCGAAGTCTTCGGAATGCACCACCCACCTTAGATGGTTGTAGGGATACTACAATGAATTTCTTAAAATTTTTGAAGTCCTACTTTATCGCCTGCAGCAAAACGAAGCCAAATTAGGCTTTTTCTCAATAACTTTATCTAGACCTTTTCGTAACGTCAAACGGAGTTGTCCCACGCGTCGGGAATACTCCCAATTAGGTTTCTACAAGGTCAATTTGCCTTAGAAACCCCCTAGGGCAAAAGTCCCAAATTTGGTGTCCTAACAATACTATTTGCTCCAACCTAGATTTTGATCTCTAAAACAAGTAAAAGAGATCTTGTCCAATATCTAGAAGCTCATTTAGAACCATCTAAATCATTCCTAGGGCATAATAAGCAAACCCTAGGAAATCACCATTAGAGCACATGAAGAAAACTAGGGTTTTCATGTGTTATAAGCCATTACTAGGTTTCTATATATGAGAGAAGATCAAAACCTAGTTTTCTAGGGCATAAAACCAAACCCTATACCTATTGTCACAAAATACCTCACCTTGGTCCAAAGCTTTTCAAGGTCCTTCTTGTTGGAGAGATCCCAAACCCTTAAAGCCACCAAATCCACCTTCAAAAGCCTTCTCCACTCTTTCTCCTTGCTCTTTGGGGAGAGTTCTAGAGAGAGAAAAAGAGAAATGAGAGGGGAGATGTGTGTTAGCTGTGGGAGAGGGAGAGAGGAGTGTTGGGGATATATATTGTTAGATGTATGCTCTAGAAGCCAACCAGGCCGACACATGTATTCTTTCTAGGACATAATTTTGTATTTGATTTTAAAATATTATGAATAACTTTGGGTTTTTATTTCCATTCATGTTGTGTATGTGTCCATGAATCGTCCAAGGAATTAATAAGATGATGACATATATTCTCAAGTGTTGAGAATTTGAGACATGTGTCATTGGTGGTTAATTCCTAAATGCTCCCGATCAATGGATCATCACGGGGACGGTGATTGATCCGGTGAGATTGGTGCATAGGTCGCTTCCCTTTTGGGTAGACGAGTCTCGAGTCGACAGTGTGGGGACACTGAAGCGAATATGCAGGTGGTTGTTAGAGAACAAGGGTACCGAGCGTGACCAACGCGAGAAGTCACTTGGATGTCTACTCACTCGTCAGTGACTTACTCAATTGTTGCAGTAGTGTGACTGGTCCTTTGACCTGCGGTGCCTCGGCTATTCACAATGAGGTTACTGTAGTTTGACTGTACATACACTTGGTCCCTAGCCATTCGGGTCCTTGCGGTGCATGTTGGCTGCAGTAGGTTCATTGTAGGAATAGGGTGCGCACTTAGATGGAATCTATCTCCCTTGGTAGATAGGGGTGTTAGTCCTATGTGATTTATGAGACCGAGTTTAGAAGACCTTGGCCAGGGCAGAATAAATAGCGGAAAAGGGTTTCCGATATTAGAAACTCGAGTCGAATAAATTTAACATATGACAGACGATGGGGTTTGACGAGTTATTCCATAACCTCCGTCTAGTCGGGACTCATGATAGAAGGATTGTATCACACGGTAACTGCACCAAGAGGTTCAGTATTCCATTCTACTGGAATGCCACTACATGCTGCTAGGCGTCACTGGTGGATTGTGAGACTCATGAGAATTATCTAGATGATCGATAATTCTCATTGGGCTGAGTTGGAATTGTTCCGATCCACTGAAAGGAGTTTCAGTGATATTGTTGATAGTGATCAAAATATATCTCACTACCAGATAGAATAGAACCTATGGGGTCACACACATAAGAGGTTGTGATTGATCGGATAGCTAGATCGCGATTATTGAATCGCCGGAGGACCTAATTGTCAATATGTTGATAATTGGACTAATTTGTAATTGTTACAAATTAGTGGTATTAAAGTGTAAATGTTACAAGAGAGGACTTACTAATAGTTAGTAAATTATAAGAGGACTTATGTGCAAATGTTGCATTATTAATTTGATAAGATCAAATTAATATAAAATTCAAGTCGAATCAAATTAGGATTTGATCGATCTAACCAATTAAGGAAAAGATAAATTTAAATCTAGATTTATACTTATCCTTAATTGTCATTATATTATTAGGAATAGGATTATATTCCTATATATAATATACGGGAGTTTTTAGAAAACCCAAGCCGTCATCTATCCTCTCTTCTCTCTTCCATCTTCTAGCAAGAAAGACGTCCTTTTGCAAGGGAGCTAGCACCCCGGTGAGGACATCGATCAAATCAAGAACCTCGTGTGGATACCTATAGAGGCCGGACGCGTGTGCGGCTTCAAGAGAACCGAATTCCAAGATCATCAAATTAAGGGGAAGATCTATCCGCGAAAAAGGTAAAGATTCGATCTTGTTTTTTCTTCTTTAATCTTAAAACATGAGGGATCCTAATTGCGTGGTTTTGAGATTAGATCTCGAGAGTTTTCAAAATCAAATTTGTTTGATTTTCCTTTTCCGCTGCGTTTTTACCGTACGCAATTTTCTAACATATATAAGGTGCTATAATTATCAAAAATCCCTCTACTTATTAATATTTGCAACAGTTTCCAACCTGCTGTCGGCCCAAAGTGTACGGGTACACTTTAGGGTGTCACCGGTAAAATGATCGCGTATGGCCAAACCCGAGAGCGGCTCCCTCGGGTTTCGGGCATTTGTACCGGTACACTTTCATTTTGTACCCGTACACTTATCTATACCGGTGACAACTCGATGGTTGTACTGGTATACATTGCCGAGACTTGGTTTTTGGCTCCGTTTCGATTCTATTTCGCGTCGATCGATGCCAAAACCCTTCTAACACTTCCAAAACTCATTTTTAACCCTTCCAACCTTGTTGGAATGCTAAATGGAACTTGCCCAACTATTTATTTCGCATTTTTCACTTTTAAATCGCGCCGAGTGATGCTAAAACTTGCAACGTTGTTGGAATGTTAACTGGTCTTTGTCCATCCATTTCTCTCGGTACTTTAACCAATTTTGCTAAAGTTCGATAATCGCTATCGAGGTTTCGATACGTTACATTCTCCATCCCTTAAAATTAGTTTCGTCCGCGAAACTTACTTAATTTAAACTTAAATTTATACCTCAATTCAGCTCATTGAAGAGATGAGGGTAATGCTCCCGCATTGCGCTCTCGAGCTCCGAAGTAGCTTCCCGATCATCGTGGTTACTTCAACGAATTTTAACATACGGAATCTCATGGTTCCGTAGTTTTCTCACTTCTCGGTCGATAATGTACGCCGAGAACTCCTCATAAGTCATGTCCTCTTGAATCTCGGACGGTTCAAACGATAGAACATGCTCGGGGTCATGAATGTACTTGCGGAGATTCGATACATGGAACACGTCGTGTACTCCCGCAAGCCTCGGTGGTAATGCTATCTTGTACGCCACCGCGCCGACCCACTCCAATACCTCGAACGGTCCAAGGCAACGGGGACTTAGCTTCCCACGAAGCCCAAACCGTCTAATTCCTCGCATCGGCGATACCTTTAGGAACACATGGTCGCCAACTGCAAACTCTATGTCTTTCCTCCGCTTTTCGGCATAGCTCTTTTGCCGAGATTGCGCCGTAGTGAGTCTTTGGCCGGCAAGGCAAACTTTCTCCTTCGCCTCCCACACCACATCGGGGCCAAGAGTCACACTCTCACCCCATCGCTTCAATGTATAGGAGAGCGACACTTCTTTCCATAAAGGGCCTTGAATGGCGCCATCGCGATACTTTCTTGGTAACTGTTATTATACGCGAACTCCGCCATCGATAGATGATCGTGTCAACTGCCCTTGTAGTTAAGTACACATCCCTAAGCATATCCTCAAGTGTTTGTATCGTTCTCTGCGATTGACCATCACTTTGAGGATGAAATGCCGTGCTAAAGTCAAGCCGTGTGCCCAATGCCTCCTGTAGGCTCCTCCAAAAGTGGGATGTGAACCACGGGTCCCGATCCGATACTATTGACACCGGAACCCCGTGAAGTCTCACAACCTCATCTAAGTATACTTTGGCCAACTTGTCCCCTGACCATCTAATATGAATCGGTAGGAAATGCGCCGACTTTGTCAACCGGTCTACTATCACCCAAATTGCATCATGTCCACCTTGAGATCGGGGCAATCGATTACGAAGTCCATCGCGATATTTTTTCATTTCCAAACGTGTATAGGTAGGCTTTGTAATTTTCCGCCGGAAACCGCCGCTCCGTTTTTACTTGTTGGCAAGTAAGACATTGCGCAACAAACTCCCCAATATCTTTCTTCATGCCCGGCCACCAATAATGCAATTTCAAATCTTGGTACATCTTGGTGCCGCCGGGGTGGATACTATAAGAAGATTGATGCGCTTCTTGCATAATCGCCTTGCGGATGTCCTTATTCTTAGGTACACACCAACAATTTCGAAATCGAAGTGTGCCGTCGGTCCCAATGCCAAAATCATCAGCACTACCGCTCTCAACTTCACCGCGCACCTTTTGGAGATACTCATCGGAAGCTTGTAGCTCTTTTATCCTCTCCAACAAGGTCGGTTACACCACTAACGCGACAAGTGTAGCCGGCACTGCCGGCGCTACTACTTCCAAACCAAGCCGTTGCATCTCTTTTTGTAATAATGGTTGGGGTGTAATTGCCGAAGCCAAATTTTTTTCTGATTTCCTACTAAGTGCATCGGCCACGACATTCACCTTCCTGGGGTGGTATAGAATGGTAACATCGTAGTCTTTCAACAACTCTAACCACCACCGTTGTCGCATATTTAGCTCTTTTGGGTAAACAAGTATTTAAGTCTTTTGTGATCTGTATAGATCTCACAATGTTCCCCGTATAGGTAATGCCTCCATAGCTTTAGTGCGAAAATAACCGCCGCTAGCTCGAGGTCGTGAATCGGGTAGTTCTTCTCATAAGTTTTCAACTGGCGCGAAGTATAAGCTATCACCCGCCCATTTTGCATCAAGACACACCCGAGACCGACATAGGAAGTATCACTGTATACCACAAAGGTCTCCCCTGACATCGGTAATGCAAGCACCGGGGTCGTTGTCAACTTTTCCTTCAACTCCTTAAAGTTCCGATCGCAATCGTTGCTCCACACATATTTCACTCCCTTGTGTATCAGGCGCGTTAGCGGAGTGGTTATTTTGGCGAACCCCTCCACGAACAGCCGATAGTAGCCCGCTAGTCTAAGAAAACTGTGGACCTCTGATACGCTCGCCGGGCGAGGCCAATCTTTAATTGCCTCTACTTTCTTCGGATCCACAGAGATACCCTCACCCGAAATCACGTGGCCTAAGAATGTGACCTCCGAAAGCCAAAAGTCACATTTCTTCAATTTGGCATATAACTTCTCCTTTCGAAGTGTTTCCAACATGGTCTTCAAGTGCTCCTCGTGTTCTTCCTCGGTCCGAGAATATACCAATACGCCGTCAATGAATATCATGACGCACCGGTCCAATAGTGGACGGAAGACTCAATTCATTAAGTCCATGAACGCTGTCGGGGTATTAGTAAGCCCGAATGACATGATCGTGAACTCATAATGGCCATACCGCGTATAGTATGCTGTTTTGTGCACGTCCTGGGGCTGTATCTTCAACTGATAATACTCAGACTAAAGGTCTATCTTTGAGTACACCCTCGACCCTTGCAGTTGATCGAATGAGTTGTCAATCCTCGGCAATGGGTACTTGTTCTTAATTGTAACCTTGTTCAACTCGCGGTAGTCCACGCAGAGTCGAAGTGTGCCATCTTTCTTTTTAACAAATAGCACCGGAGCTCTCCACGGTGACACGCTCGGCCTCACAAAGCCTTTATCGAGCAAATCTTGCAATTGTGCCTTAAGCTCCTTTAGCTCTGCCAGTGCCATTCTATACGGAGCCTTTGAAATTGGCGCCGCCCCGGGAATCAAATCAATAACGAACTCGATCTCCCGGTCCGGTGGCAATCCCGGTAACTCTGCCGGAAATACATCCGAAAACTCACATGCTACCCAAATACCACTAACTTCTAGGTACACCTTTTGGGCTTCTACCATTGTCGCCAAGTAGACTACACATCCACCCTTAATCATTTTCCTCGCTCTCGCCACCGATACAGTTGCCGCGAAGTGCCTGCTTTTACACGCCCGGTATACTAGCTCTTCTTGATTAGGCTCACGGAACGTGATCACCTTACTTTCACAATCTATAACAGCATAATACTTGGAGAGCCAATTGATCCCAAACATTACATCGAAGCCCCACATTTGGTTTAACACTAATAGGTCTATCGGCATGACCCAATCGCCTATCTGCACTGGACACGCCAAGCACTCGTCATGAACCTAGAATGAGTGCTCCGGTGTATTCACCCACCAATAATCCTCGTTATGCGTGATCTTTATGTCATGAGATTTTGCAAATGATGCACCTACGAATGAATGCGATGCACCTGTGTCGAATAAAGCTCTAGCTCTAGTGCCTCGGATCAAGATAATACCTACCACGACATCGTCGGGGACTGGAATTGGCTCCTCCACTTGAGTGGCAAAAACCCGCCCACTCGGTGCTCTAGATGCCTCCGGCTGACGCGATGCAGAAGAGAGTCCATGTAATATATGGAATTTGGGAGTTGCGATGTCAACTTTGATCTATTGAATCAAAGTGGGGTTGGAGCTGGTTTTGTATCTTCCTCGAGAGATTTTGGATGCGTGGGAATGAATTCCGAAGATAAATGAGTATTTCGGCGCAAATTGGGCGCGAAACGACTTCGAAGGAAAATTATCGGACTATGAGGTTCCTGTTGATTAAAGTGAGCAAAATAATATAAAATTAAGTGTGAATAAAAATGATGTGAGATACTATTTTTATTGGACTTACGGGTGTAAAATATAAGTCTGGAATGACTCGTGTTGAAATCGGAGCGAAAACAGAAGATTTAGAATTTTCTGTAAAGAACGGGACTGATATTTTAGCAGAAAATGCACGGTGTCAGAAAATTATGAAAACTGGAGGATATGTCAGGATTATTTTTAGGAGGATAGATTTAAAGTTTCATGCCATTCTGACACTCGGAAGGTGAAAAATAAAATCCGACTGCTATCTGTTAGAAATATTATTCGGTGGACCTTTCGGTGACCAAACAGGGCCGAAACTGAAAAATAAAAATTTCTTTCTTCGAGTTAAGTAAAACCGAACATGACTGTCAAATTTGAGCTCAAACGGATATTCAGAGGGTTCCGGCGAAAAGTATCAAATTCTGAATTGAAAACATATTTAATTAAGGTTATTGTGAGGGGTGTTATGGTAATTATCACATTGCTTAGTGGATTTCCACTAACCTGCCAGGGAATTTCCTCCATGCTTATCCCCTCTTTATCCTCCTGTACGTAGAGAGAAAAGGAGAAAAGAAGAGAAAAGAAGAAGAAGAAGAAGAAGAAGAAGAAAAGGAGGTAGGATTTCTAGTTCTCTTCCTCTCCTTGTTATCTCTCTCCCTCTCACCCCTCTCCCTGCTGCTGCTGGTTGTAGCAGCAGCAGCAGGTTGCTGCTGGGAGCGGAAGCCCGCCCGGCGCGTGCCCAGACCCGCCATACGTCTAAAACGTATAAGGCGTCTAAAAACAACAATAATAAAAGAAATAATACAAGACATCTAGGAGTATCAGAGCATAATAAATGTCTAAATGCTACAACAAGGGATAAGGATAAAACTGTAAATCCACTAAATAAAACATAAAGTGATACAAGAAAATCCTAGATACAAGTGCTATAGGTAGATACATAGGTGGTCTCTATACATGGATACAAAACCTCTCACTCTCTCAACTACAAAAGAAAGAGTAACCACCTAGGCAAAGTACCGCTCCTCGCTAGCTAGCTAAGCGATCCCCTTGCCGCGATCCCGTGGGCACCGTGCGGGAGGCACCGGGATCTGCGGCAAGGGAATCGCTTTAGCTAGCTTAGCGAGGAGCGGAGG
>NW_017893378.1:0-92600 GCF_001540865.1 Ananas comosus
TAAGCTCCTCTCATCTCCTTCATCTTCTTCTCCTTCTCTTTCTCTCTCTAGTGTGGGTGTGAGGGAGAGAAATGAGAGTGAGAGTGAGAGTAAGAGAGAGGACCATATAAGCCATCCCAAGTAACAAAATCCACTTAGGTCCCTCAACAATCAACACTGTGCACAGCCCGGTCTGGGCAGTTTTCGGACTGAGGGACCGGTCTCCCCGACCTGGGACCGGTCTCTCAGCCTGCCATGGAAATCCAACGTTCGGGAACCGGTCTCTCCCCGCACGGGATCGGTCTCTCCCCGCGTGGACGTGCTCGGGGACCTGTCTCACCCGCCAGGGATCGGTTGCCCCAAGGCTGCCGCAATACTGTTCTGAGGGGACCGGTCTCTCCTATCAGGGACCGATCCCCGAGAGTGAAAACTCTCTAGACAATGCCAAAACTCCAGGAATCGAATTTTTAGGTCGGAATACCATCTACGACCTTCCACCAAGTGTGGAAAAGTTCGGAATCCATATCAAATACTCGAATCTCGCAATTCGCAAAGGTCCAGTGTGCTACAATGTCATTCCGCACCTTTTGAAGATACAGATCATCAACTTGCCGCTCCTTAATCCGCTCTAATACGGTCGGTCAAACCACTAGTGCCGCCAAAATGGTCGGAACCTCCGGCGCCACTACTTCCAATCTGAACCGTTGCATTTCTTTCTGCAACAACGGTTGACTAGTAACTGTCGTCGCTAAGTTCTCAACAGATTTTCTACTTAGCGCATCGGCAACGACATTAGCTTTTCCGGGGTGGTGTAGGATAGTAAGGTCATAATCCTTCAACAGCTCAAACTACCGCCGTTGCAACATGTTTAACTCTTTCTAGATGAACAAATACTTGAGGCTCCTGTGATCGGTATATACCTCACAATGCTCACCATATAGATAGTGCCTCCACAGCTTTAGCGCTAAAATGACCACGGCTAATTCAAGATGATGTATCGGGTAGTTCTTCTCATAGCTCTTCAACTGGTGCGAAGCATACACAATGACTTGCCCATTTTGCATAAGAACACACCCGAGGCCACTATAGGAAGCATCACTATACACCACGAAGCTCTCTCCCGGCGTCGGCAAAGCAAGTACCGGGGTCGACGTCAACTTTTTCTTTAGCTCTTGGAAGCATTGGTCGCAACCGTCGCTCCATACAAATCTCACTCCTTTGTGCGTAAGGCGTGTGAGAGGAGTAGTTAACTTCGCAAACCCCTCCACAAAACGCCGATAGTAGCCCGCCAATCCAAGGAAACTGCGGACTTCCGCTACACTCGTCGGACGAGGCCAATCTCTAATCGCTTTAATCTTCCTTGGATCCATCGAGACTCCGCTTCCGAAAATCACATGGCCTAAGAAGGTTACCTCCGAAAGCCAAAATTCGCACTTCTTCAGTTTAGCATAAAGCTTCTCATTCCAGAGTATTTGCAACATAGTTCTTAAATGTTCCTCGTGCTCTTCTTTACTCGGCGAGTACACCAACACATCGTCGATAAACACCACGATGAACTTATCCAAAAGCGGTCGAAAGACCCGATTCATTAGGTCCATAAACGCTGCCGGGGCATTAGTGTCACGCCCCGAGCCCCGCCTATTTGGTCGGGTTCGAGCACGTCGACAGACCGCCGAATGGACAGAGTCTCCCCTGTACGTCCTAGGCGTCGTAATCGATACAATTTACGATGTTCCAACCAGGAACTGAAATCAAGCGTACAGATTGCATAAGGAAGTATCAAAAACAAAACAACTAGACTATTACAACCATTCACATTATATATTTATTACATATTACATTTTCGTTTTTTTTCTTTTCTTCCAAATACAATCAACATTGTTACAACATTGTTTTCTCACAAGTTTATTCTCTTCTTTCCTTCTATACTCCTAGCTAGACTGACTCGGGGTACCGCTATTTCTGGTCTCGGTGGTAGGGCGCTATCTACGGAGCTACGCCCTCTCCTCGCGCCGCCGTTGTAACACACTGGACCTCTGCAAATTGCAAGGTTCGAGTGTTGGAGCTGAGTTTTGAACTTTTCCAGATATTCTGAAAGGTCGTTGACAGTGTTCCGACTTATGGCTCGTATCTCGAAATTTTTGGTAATTTAAGTAGCGCTAAGACCACCAAAGAGGAGGCTTAGGCTGCTCTCGGGTTGCCTTTGCAGGGTTGTGTACCGGTACAGCCTTGATGGTTGTACCGGTACAGAAAGTGTACTGGTACACCTTGATGGTTGTACGGTACAGATGTGGTGAATTGTCAACCCGAGGCTCGGGTTTGGCTGTTTCGCAGGAAGTGTATCGGTACACTTTCTCGTGTACCGGTACACTTTCCCGTGTACCGGTACACAATGCAGACTGGGCTGTTTCGTGGAGGGGTGTTTTTGCAATTGTTACAAATCCTTTATAAGGCACCCCAGCCCGCTTAGAGGGCTCTCTTGTGCCCTAACCAGTCGAGATCAAAGGTGAGTGCCCTTCTCCTTGATTCTTCTCCATTTTTGATGGACTTTTGCTAGTTTTGACTTTCTCCTCTTTGTGTTTCTTTGCTTTTTGTTGGTTTTCACCATGGGAGAAGCTTGGAGCTCGTGATTGGAGCTTGATTGAGGGAAGATCTTGGGAGCTTGTGGACTTTGAGCTTGGTTTGATGCATCCTAGAGGTTAGTAGCTAACTTCCTTCCTCTAGATTTGTGTTTGGTTGCTTTTTGTTAGATGAAACCTTAGATTGTGGATATTAGGGTAAGAAATGAGGATTTTGGATTGGTAGCTTCTAGAACCAAATTGATTGGTTTAGATCCTTTGTTTAGGTGGGATTTGAAGGCCTCTACCTCCCATTTGGAAATCGAAAGGGATTTCTTCGCATTTGGTGAGTTTTCACCCTTATGCATGAGTAGCTTAATGTTTGAGCATGGTGTTGTTCGTAAGGTCCGTTTAACTTTTGTTTTTATACCTCTAGGGTACTAGGCGACTAGTGGACACCTTCGTTGGAGCAAACGAAGGGGTTGCGAGAGTTGTGGTGGGTTTGACTTCATGAAACCGGGGCAAAATGCCCCCTATGGGTGTTATACTCGTCGTAACGTTAAAATTCATGCATATTCATGCTAGATAGAATTTCTATTAATTTTAGAATACTTAAAATGCATGACTTATGTATTATGAAAATTTCACTCTATATAGTATAGCATTCTGGGGTTTTTGCATGCATGTGAGAAGTATTCATGTTAGCAATGGGGAAACTTGTCTTCTATGTTCAAAATGACTTAGATTATGTATTAATGAACACCAAAATCATGCTTGGACTTGTTGGACAAAAGTGCCATAAAGGGGCATTTGAGATAGTAAACTATGAAACTGCAACATAGAGACATAGTGATAGGCCATTGGACATCGACTATATTTTGTGTTTTAGACATGATGACATAGTGATAGGCCATCGACACAGTTACTATATTCCATGTTTTAGACATGATGACATAGTGATAGACTATCGACACAGTTGCTATATTCCATGTTTTAGACATGATGACATAGTGATAGGCCATCGACATAGTTGCTATATTCCATATTTTAGACATGATGTTTGAGACTTGAGACAGACTTATATGCTTACTTGCCTTTGTGCTCATTCGCACATGCTTGTGAGGGTCGCTCCCTACAAGCCGGCACTCCGGAGATAGCCATCGCGATACATACTCGCCGTGCGGGATTGGGCGCCGAAGTGGATTGTCGTGGGCAAGGCTCATTCCTAGAGTGGGGATGTTGACTACCACGGGGCCATTAGGCACGGCACCTGCCAGACAGCCTACGGGTGGTTCTTCAGGCCAGACAGCCTTCGGGCGGGTCTTACAAGATTTAAACTTTAAGTAATTAAAATGCCAAGAGGACATTGACTAGAATAGTAAATAATGACGTTTTACTACACATTGTGGACAATAGGTTGGTTGCGTGTGCGTGCATATTCATGATAGAATAGCTTTCTTACTATGCAATTTCATGCTAAGTAGAGATATCTTGTGGTAGCATGTTTACATGTTTATTTACATGTCATTCATATTACTTTTACTTGTTACTTACCTATTTAGCTTTTTGGGCCTAGTGGTGCTTTTTACTGAAGTCAGTAATTGCCCACTGGGAACTATTAATTAATAGTTCTCATGCCCCTTTATGGTTTTATTTCAGAGCCTTCAGCACCTGCGGAGGCGTGGGATCGTGGCAAGGGTGTCGCCTAGCTGGATAGCGGGGAGCTATTTGCTCTTAGGTGGTTTACTCTTTCTTTTGTTGTAGTAGAGAGAGAGAGAGATTTTTGTACCATGTATAGAGACCACCTATGTACCCGTTTAGCACTTATTTTGGGTCATCTCTTGTACACTTTACGGTTTTATTAGTTGTTGTTGGATCTTTTATTCGATTTCCTTGTTATAGATTCTAGTTGTACTATGCTCTGATACTCCTAGATGTTCTTTTACTATTGCTTTATTTATCGTTTTATTGTAGACGCCTTATATGTTTTAAACATATGGCGGGTCTGGGCACGCGCCAGGCGGGCTTCCGCTGGGTTCCGGGGCGTTACTGATTATTTTGGTATCAGAGTCTAGGGTTGAATATTAGTGGACCTAGTAAGCCTTAGGCCGGTTGGACTATAGGAATTAGACTCGTGAGAGACGAGGTCTATTTGATTTGTAAGCGAAAATATCATGATTGGGTTTTCTTGATAACTCTATGAAAGTTTTGAGGAGCCCAAGGATCTGTCTAGAATGTATCTATCACCTGGAGGGGGGTGAATAGGTGAACGGTCAAAAACCACAAATCTCGATGCAATAAGAATAAATACGGAAAATAAAAAGCACACCGAGATTTACGTGGGAAAACTCCAACTTGGAGAAAAACCCACGGGACCAACACGCGAAAAAATAATTCACTAAGAGAAAAGATTACAAGGTGATTACCGACTCCACGGACTCAACCTCTCTTAACCTCCTATGAATCTTCGCGCTACCCTCCGGGTTGTCCACGCCCTCACGTCCGAATCCACGAACGCCTCCACTTCGAATCCACGAAGCTTCAATCACGCCGAATCCACGACGCCACTCGAATCCACGAGCCCACGATCCGAATCCACGAACCGCCGTCAAATACGCCGAATCCACGACGCCACCATGAAGAATATCATGAATATGGTGATCCTTCGCTTTGGAGTATCGTAGAAAACCAGGGAATAGAACTCCAAGCGAAGCGGAGATCAAATCGACATATTAATATCAAATTTCAATATCTCGATTTGATCTAAAAGAGGCTTTTTGTAGAAAATAGGTTTTTGATGAAATCCGAGCCTCTAGGGTTTCTCAAATATGTATTTTCGTGATGCTTAATCAGTTAGAGAACCCCTATAGCTTATTTATAGACTTTAGAATCAAAACAGAGTAGGATTAGAAAGTTTCTTTCCAAAATCAGCACCTTGTACCGGAACAAGGAAAGCTGTCCAGGGTACACCATGACGGAAGATTTTTCTGCGAAGCTCCTGTACCCTGGATAGCTTTAGCTTGTTCCGGAACAGGGCTTGTACCGGTACAGCATGAAGCTTGTACCGGAACAACCATCAAACTTTCTGCGCAACGTTGATGGCTGTACCCTGGACAGAAAACCCTTGTACCGGTACAGCAATGCAATTTTCGCTGAAAATGCATTGTTTCGGGTTTTACAAACTCTTAGAAACTTTCTAATCAATTACAACTTGAAAATATGATTCTAAGATCTATAAATAAGTATGAATCACCATAAACAAGATTTAAAACTTACCTACGCATCGTGATTCAAGTTTTGCGTGTTTTGCGTCCTTTCCGATTCTTCGAAGTCTTGGATTCTTCGATCTTCAATACTCCGCTCCGAACTTCTTCAAGACTCCGACTCGACCCACGAAACTTGCCAACACATAGGACCTAACAATCTCCCCCTTTGGCAATTTCGTGACAAAACACACACAAACTCACAAATTACAATTTAAAGAAAAAACGAAGTTCAATGTCATCACCAAAACATCGAACCCCTCGCGTGTAATCCAAATACAATTTGAAACTCAAAATTACATCAAAACTCCTAAAACAGACTCTATGACTTAGACGCAACTAGGAGTCTTGAAGTCTTGATTTCCTGCAAACCAATTCATTCAAAAAATAATTAGCACTAAATTCTTATACCTTCTCCCCCTTTGTTCTTCACATCTCGATCACATCTCCCCCTTTGTTCTTGAACTCATCATCCTCTGCTTAGTTCATTGCCTGTTCATCCATGCTCTCCCCCTTCATCTACGCTCTCCCCCTTTTTGTCAAAAATTGCCAAAAGAAAGCAAATAAAGAGAGAAAACATACTAGAAAAGCATAAGCGTAATCAAGTCATAGTTACAGGCCTAAAACAAAAAACAAGCAGAACTGAAACTAAAACATCATCCTAAAATGCAAATGAAGTAAAAGAGAGAGACTAAGCTCGACGAACGATCTCAGATTTCGAAAAATTTGCTTTAAAAATCCATCAAATTAAATTAATTTCAAATAAATTAAGGCTTTTACTCCAAGAATCATTATAATGACAATAAGATATTATAAAATTTCAAAATACATCAAAACATCAAAATTTCATTATCAAAAATAATTTAATGATTCAAAACCATCAAGATGTAAGTTGATGAAAAATGATTTTTAGAAATTCAACAAAAATTGACACCAATTTGTCGTAACACGTTCAAAATAGAGATTTAACCAATATGATACCGGGGGTGGCTCTTTGAGCATCTTTTTCAAACTAGCACCTTATTACTCCGAAAATTCTAAAATATTTTTTTTTTTTCAACCTTTTTCGGCTTTTTCAATTAAATTCCATGTGGTAGCTTCACACACTTGCCGGACGACCGGAGTGGTAGCTCTTTCCTACATGTGGTGGTAGTTTTCACATTCCTTTTAGGATGTAACTCTTTCCACATCTTTTAAACATAGGAGTTTCTTTTTCTCTTTTTTTTTTATTTTTAAATAATTTCAAACTCCCCCTAAATTAGATAATCTCACAGTTGAAAATAATTTTGACGAATTTTAGTCAATAAGAGAATATCCATTCATCATATCCAACACTCACAACAAAGATGAATTAATCACCAAAAAATCAAATTTGATTTCAAAATTTTGATGAATTTATGCAATAAGAAATCATATAATAAATTATCGTCAAAATAATAAATAGTGGAGTAAAGACGATAATTAATATGAATTTAACTTAATATGATTGTGAAGATAAAACCCGTTTAAACAATCTCTAAAAACTCTCTCCAAACAACGATTCTCAATCATCTCCTTTCTCAAAATGATTTTTTAAATAAATAGAAATTCAATGCACCAAAAATCATTCAAACATGTAATGCAATGAATAAAATTAAACAACAAGCACCAATCAAAGCATTACACTAAAGATCAAAAATGACTAAGACGAGGAGCAAGGAAAGATATCACCTTTCCGGATCCAAACTTGTCGGGTCGTTGGTTTTCTCGACTTGTCGACGTTAGGTGCCGTTTGTTTAGACTTTTGATCAACCGTTGGTGTTTTCTTTGGTTGAGGCTTCGGTTGATTTTGTTTTTGATTCCGAGGGGGAAGTCGAGTTGTAGATGATGCCGCTTGAGGTTGCAAAGTTGCCAATTGATTCTTCTTTGTCTTGATCGGGCAACTCCTTTTGATATGTCCTTTGATGCCACATTTATGACACACTTTCTCTTTCGAAGTTGTTGAGACGTTAGAAGTTGATTTTGAATCCTTCTCAACGTATGTTCGTTCATATCCAAGGCCCAATTTGCTCATTTGACCCAATCCAAGCATTTTGTCCAACTTCTTTGATCCCGAAGAAAATTGTTGAAGATCGGATTGGAGTTGACAAACTTGGTTGGTCAAGACTTGATTGGACTTGTGCGATTCATGAAATTGATGCTCCAAAAATCCAATCTTGTCGTTAGAAGATTTGATCGTTGATTCCGCATCGCTAAGCTTCTCTTGAAGGTCCGAATTAATCTTCAAGTTTGAATCTCTTTCCTCCTCAAGAGCCTTATTCAAACTCTTTACGTTGTTGTTCTCCTCCTCAAGTTCCAACAAACGACGTCTCAACTTCTTGTTGAGTTTAGCCATCTTCTTTGATTCAATAAGAAGTTGATTATACGCTTCCACTATGTCGTCGTCGTTTGATTCCTCCTCACTTTCGCCATTGTTGCTCGAAGAATCATGTGAAGAAAGAGAAATATTGGAGTTAGTAGCAAAAGAGGATAAACACACAACATTCGACGTAGGAGTATTAGCAAATAGAGCAATTTGATCATTCTTTTCTTCGTCATTTGACGATGATTCACTTGTTGTTGAATCATCCCACGTCTTTGCTTGCATGGCCTTTTGTCTATACATCTTCTTTGAAGGACAATCCGTCGCAATGTGGCCGTAGCCTTTGCACTTGAAGCATTGGATCTCTCCTTCAAATTCATCCTTTTCCTTTGAAGATTTTGCACGTTTTTTATCCTTAGACTTTGAAGAAAAAGATTGTCGTTTGGACGATGAAGCCTTGTTCAATCTATTCTTGTTCCGAAAATTTCGACGAAACTTCTTCGTGAGAAGCGCTAATTGATGTTCGAAGTCTGCAATTGACAAATCATCGTCGGAACTCGAGTCTTCGTCCTTCTCCTTTGTAGATTTCAATGCAACACCTGTGCTTTTAGAAGAAGACTTGGAAGAAGATTGATTAGTAGGAAAAGTCATTTCATAAGTTTGCAAAGCACCTACTAATTCTTCGACCTTCATCTCGTCCGGATGCTTAACCGTTTTGATTGTGGCTACTTTAGCCTGAAAGCGTTCCGGAAGAGTTCGAAGAATCTTTCGCACAACTTTAGCATCCGGGATTTTCTCTCCCAAGTTAGCGCATGTATTGACCACATCTTGTAGACGCGTATAGTACTCGGTGAAGGTCTCGTTTTCGTCCATAAAAATTGAATAAAACTTGCTAGTTAGCATTTGCAATTTTTGGACCTTTACTAAGCTCGTTCCTTCATGCGTAACTTGTAGAGTATCCCAAATTTCCTTTGTCGTTTCACAAGCCGAAACACGAGTAAACTTTGTTTGAGACAATGCATTAAATAAAGCGTTTATGCCCTTGCCGTTAAACGAAGATGTCTGGTTTTCTTCCTTCGTCCATTTGTTCCGTGGTTTTGGCTTTTCAACATTATCGACCTTTTCTATCGGATGTTTCCACCCAAATTCAATTGATTGCCAAACCCGCTCATCGATAGCAATTAGAAAAGCTCTCATGCGAACTTTCCAATAGGCATAGTTCGTGCCGTCGAAGAGCGGAGGTCGATTAATGTTACCACCTTCGGCCATTAGATAACAATTTATCTAGATCCCGCTCTGATACCAATTGAAAGTTTTGAGGAGCCCAAGGATCTATCTAGATTGTATCTATCACCTAGAGGGGGGTGAATAGGTGAACGGCCAAAAACCACAAATCTCGATGCAATAAGAATAAATGCGGAAAATAAAAAGTACATCGAGATTTACGTGGGAAAACTCCAACTTGGAGAAAAACCCACGGGACCAACACGCGAAAAAATAATTCACTAAGAGAAAAGATTACAAGGTGATTACCGACTCCACGGACTCAACCTCTCTTAACCTCCTATGAATCTTCGCGCTACCCTCCGGGTTGTCCACGCCCTCACGTTCGAGTCCACGAACGCCTCCACTTCGAATCCACGAAGCTTCAATCACACCGAATCCACGACGCCACTCGAATCCACGAGCCAACGATCCGAATCCACGAACCGCCTTTGTTCATGCCGAATCCACGACGCCGTTCATGACGAGTATCATGATTATGGTGATCGTTCGCTTAGGAGTATCGTAGAAAACCAAGGAAGAAAACTCCAAGCGAAGCGGAGATCAAATAGACATATAGAGAATGCGAAACGATATCTCGATTTGATCTAAAGAGGCTAATTTGTAGAAAATAGGTTTAGAATGAAATCCGAGCCTCTAGGGTTTCTCAAACATGTATTCTTATGATGCTTAATCAGTTAGAGAACCCCTATAGCTTTTTTATAGACTTTAGAATCAAAACAGAGTAGGATTAGAAAGTTTCTTTCCAAAATTAGCACCTTGTACCGGAACAAGGAAAGCTGTCCAGGGTACACCATGACGGAAGATTTTTCTGCGAAGCTCCTGTACCCTGGATAGCTTCAGCTTGTTCCGGAACAGGGCTTGTACCGGTACAGCGTGAAGGTTGTACCGGAACAACCATCAAACTTCTCTGCGGAACGCTGATGGCTGTACCCTGGACAGAAAACCCTTGTACCGGTACAACAATGCAATTTTCGCTGAAAATGCATTATTTCGGGTTTTACAAGCTCTTAGAAACTTTCTAATCAATTACAACTTGAAAATATGATTCTAAGATCTATAAATAAGTATGAATCACCATAAACAAGATTTAAAACTTACCTACGCATCGTGATTCAAGTTTTGCGTATTTTGCGTCCTTTCCGATTCTTCGAAGTCTTGGATTCTTCGATCTTCAAAACTCCGCTCCGAACTTCTTCAAGACTCCGACTGGACCCACGAAACTTGCCAACACATAGGACCTAACACTCTAAAATGTAGAGTTGAACCGAAGTGTATAGCTTCTAACTTCGTAGAGGGTTACGTTGGCGGCCGACAACGTAACATCGGGGGTTAGTAGTAATGGACAATTCCTTACTTTCGCATGATTGGGGCATTGGTTAGTTGAGCGCGGTTGCGACAGCGTGAATTTTATTAACTTACGCTTTTATGATGTTGTAGTGGCGTTGCCGACTACATGCTCCAAGTCTGTTGGAGCGGACAACACGGCGACTTTTGAGGAAACGGAGACATCCGCTACCTCCAGATCCGGCGAGATCCGTGAGTTGAGGAGCTAGCTTGCGGCCTCACTACTTGGTAACCCAGCAGGCGGCGGTAACTCGGCAGCAGACTGATGCGGCACGCTGGCAGAAGACATGGATGAAGCGCCTGGAGGATCTTCTACTGCAGGAGACCACAAGCCAGGGTGGCTGAGGCCCCTACACTACCCGCACCAATAGGGGCGGTTGCACCCAGGGGGTCGTCCCCTGCGCTTGACACTCCGCGGACGACACCTGTGGTAGCACCTCAGGAAGAGGTTATTGTGGCACCACCAGCTCAAGTGCCTTTAGTAGGGGTGGTTTTTCCCGTGATGGTTGAGGGAGCAGAGCAGGAGCAGCTCATGGATCACCTCAACGAGTCCAGGAGGTTTAGCCCCAGGATCTTCGATGAAAAGGAAGCTGGCCACTAGATCGTAGAGTAGTGATTGATGCATATGGAGAAGCTTTTCCGTGACACGTTCATGTAGTAGAGAGATAGAGTTTGGCTCGCCACTCACTATTTGGACGGCGAGGCCTATAGTTGATGGTTAGATATCTAGGATAATCCCAACACCGAGCTTGTAGCGATTTCGTGGAAGAGGTTCAAGGAACTTTTGCTGGAACACTACTTCCCCGACAGTGTCAAGAGGAAGATGAAGCAGGATTTGCACGGTATACGCTGGGAGGACCGTACTGTGGCCGAGTACGAGAGGGAGTTCTCTTGGCTTTTGCACTGTGTGCCTTTTGTTGTGCGAGATGACGAGGACAAGGTCCGCATCTTCGAGCGAGGACTTCGGCCGTTGATCTTTTGGTTAGTGCATTCCCCCAACCTTCAGACTTACCGAGACGTGGTAAACCGCGCGCTCGTCATGGAGTGCGGCGCGGCGGATTTGCTGGAGCGTCGAGAAGGCTTGGACAAAGAAAAGGGCAAGAGGCCCGTGGCTGAGGGTGCGAGTCAGACGCACTCTGGGAGATCGCCGAGACATTTCCAGAAGCCGGAGCCAGTTACGAGGACGTGGCTCGTCTGCACTGCATGGAGGATCTGAACGTCGCCAAGCTCCGAGCTGCGTGATCGACGGTGGTCGTCTTTACCCACAACAGTGCTCGTAGAGTCGGGGCAGGTGCTACTTGTGTGGCCAGGAGGGTCACTTCCAGTCGGACTGCCCGAGGGATTAAGTACCAGCGCCATCTTCAGCATCGGCACCAGCTTTACCGGGTCCCAGCCAAGGGACACTTTCTGCTCATTACCAGGCCGGGCGGCCACCTGTCCTGAGACTAACAGAGGGGTCACGACAGGCCCCGAGCGAGCGCATGTATACGGCACAGACCGCGGAAGCGGCAGCAGCCAAGTTTGTGGCTACAGGTATCTGTTGTTTTGTGGCTTTCGAGTTGTGCATTGTTTGATACTGGTGCTTCGCATCCATCCTTTGATCGGCTATTTGCCAAGTTGCATGGCATTCCGTTAGTTCGCTGTTTGCGATGACTATTAGCCCTCTCGAGTTAGACGGTTGATTTGCGGGTTTGTAGGTAGCATGTTTTGCTATGCTTTATGGATCTCACGATGATTGCATTAGTTGCATCCCTTGATCGGCTGTTTGCCGTATAGTGCTTGGGGACGACCCATGCCTGGACCATTTGTGTATTCTGGGCCCTTTGGGCAGGCGCAAACAGCTGTGGGTGACAGCGGCTCGGTACCTACGGGTAGGGCAGAGTTTTGGTCAGGACGGTAGTCCGAGCTTAGACCTGGGAGCGTGGAATGCCACATGTTGGATCATGAGATCGAGGATACACCGAGTGTGTAGTGACCCAACCCAAGGAGTTGCTAGCATTGATCCTTTTCGATGCATGTGGGATGATCGGTTGATCGGGTGTGTCGTTTTGAACACCCTACCTTGTAAAAGGGTTTTGTGCGCCAACAAATGGATTGGCCTTACTTAGTGCGGAGTTCTATGGGGTACCTTGTACCTTTAGCCTTGCGAGCTGACTTGATTCGTCTTGGGGGTTTGCGCACGAAATAGTGCCTATTGAGAATTTAGTCAGCTGAAGGTGATGATTACCTCCTTACCTAAAATTGGGTAAGTGTCAGAGAGGATTTGGGGCCTATTTGGCCGTTAGCTTGTGATGATCGAGAATCCTGAGAATGAAGGATGTCTTTTGAGTTGTCGTTGTATCTCCTGATTGAGTCTCAAATCGTGAGCTCGTTTGGCGGGGAGGTTTTTGTACCTAGTGTTTTGCTTCATGGAGAAGTGCCCTCACTTGTTGTCGGACCGGTTGGGACGTTTCGACTGTATGTCGGCCATCGTGATCTAAATTGAACCACGATCGGATGTTTGGACCATTGTAGAGGCTCATCGACCTTGTCAATGGCCTAGAGTTGTAGATGTACTCGTTAAGATTGTAATGCAATCTGAATAGTATCGTTTCATGTTGGAGTTTGAGGCTGTACCTCAAACGGAATTCTGATGCTGGGCTAGGACACCACGAGGATTATTGTGATGTTGTCTCAGCCTGTAGTACTCCACCAGTGTTAGGGACTTGCTGAATGATGATTCCAAGCCTTTGGATGGATTTGTGGAACCAGTCGCTGATGGCCAGGAGTATCCTGATGATGATTGGCAAAGGTTGACAGCGAAGGCAGATTGATGTGATCGAAGTGTGGGACTCTCATTGTTGGATTGAGCGGTTGGAGAATTCGAGAGGAAGAATACCTAGTTGCTATCTTCCCTTATCTGGATTATGTACCAGGAATTAAATTCCTTGGAATAGAACTGCATACAAGGGCTTATGGACTTGGCGTTTGGTTGATAGTCACATCTTGATGACATTGACAGAGAGCTATTATTGAATTATGGATTGATCCCTCTTTATCGCTTGAGTTGAACTCGGTGACTACGGACACCTAGAGCATCCGATGCTAAGGGAAGCATTGAGATTGAGAATTTAGAGTGGTTATGTTATTAGACCTTCTATCGTAGATAAGCCCCTGGCTTAGGCTTACAAGAGCTTACTTGGGCTTCGAGAAGAGACTAAGGTGATGACCTCAACGAAATGGTGAAGCTTCTGAGCATGGCTTCACGACAATATGTATGGAAATGGAGTTGAGAGTAACCCCCTAGTGGTGAATTGAGATTGATGTGGAGGCATTGTGGTGCAATGCCGATTGATGAACTAAGTAATCACCCTTGGGGAGCGCATTGGGATGATTCGTCAGTTCCCGTTCTTTTCGGCAGGGATGTTACCATGGATTTTGGTAATGGGATTGCCTTGCTCTCAGGCCGGGAATGATGTTATTTGGGTGATCGTGGATAGGTTGACAAAGTCGGCACACTTCATATCTATACATACTACTTGGACTGGAGAGAAGCTCGCACAAGTGTACCTTGATGAGATTGTGCGACTTCACGGAGTGCCTATTTCGATTGTATCTGATCGAGACACCCGATTTGTGTCTCATTTTTGGAGGAGTCTGTAGGACGCCTTAGGCACTCGATTGGATTTCAGCACTGCTTTCCATCCTCAGAGTTATGGACAGTCGGAGCGTACTATTCAGACCTTAGAGGATATGCTCCGAGCATGTGTGATAGATTTCCAGGGAGGATGGTTGCAGCATCTACCGATGGCGGAATTTGCTTATAACAATAAGTTATCAAGCAAGCATCAAGATGGCACCCTTCGAGGCACTTTATTGACGGAAGTGTAGATCGCCACTTCATTGGAGTGAAGTTGGCGAGAGATTGGCTTTAGGCCCTGATGTGCTCCAGGAAGCTGAGGACAAGGTTCGTATTGCTCGAGAGCGACTTCTGACGGCACAGAGTAGACAGAGGAGCTGCGTCGATTGACGACGGCGAGACTTGGAGTTCCAAGTTGGAGACCATGTTTTCTTGAAGGTCTCGCCGACTAGAGGGATCAGGAAATTTGGGATTTAGGGAAAGTTGAGCCCCCGTTTCATTGGACTGTATGAGATCTTGGAGCGTGTGGGCCCGGTAGCGTATAGACTTGCTCTACTGCCGAACCTATCGGGTGTACGCAACGTCTTTCATGTATCGGTCCTTCGGAAGTACATCTTCGACCCGACTCATGTGTTGGATGCTACACCTTTGGAGTTGCGGGAAGACTTGAGCTTTGAGGAGTTGCCCGTGAGGATCTTGGCTCGCGAGGTGCGGAAGCTGCGGAATCGGGATATTCCGTATGTGAAGGTTTTTTGGAGCAACCACGGGGAACGAGAGGCCACGTGGGAGCTTAAGAGTTTGCAGGAGCGCTATCCCCATCTCTTTCAGATGTAGTTTTGAGGTATGTTGCTTTCGAGTTTCGCGGACGAAACTCCTTTTTAGAAGGGGTGAATGTAACACACTGGACCTCTGCAAATTGTAAGGTTCGAGTGTTGGAGCTAAGTTTTGAACTTTTCTAGATATTCTGGAGGGTCGTTGACAGCGTTTCGACTTATGGCTCGTATCCCGAGATTTATGGTATTTTAAGTAGCGCTAAGGCCACCAAAGAGTAGGAGTTAGGCTGCTCTTGGGTTGCCTCTGCAGGGCTATGTACTGGTACAACCTTTATGATTGTACCGGTACAGAAAGTGTACCGATACACCTTGATGGTTGTACCGGTGCAAATGTATTGAATTGTCAACCCAAGGCTCGGGTTTGGCTGTTTCGCAGGAAGTGTACGGTACACTTTCTCGTGTACCGGTACACTTTCTCGTGTGCCGGTACACTTTCTCGTGTACCGGTACACAATGCAGACTGGGCTGTTTCATGGAGGGGTGTTTTTGCAATTATTGCAAACCCTTTATAAGGCACCCCAGTCCCCTTAGAGGGCTTTCTTGTGCCCTAACCAGTGGAAATCAAAGGTGAGTGCCCTTCTCCTTGATTCTTCTTCATTTTTGATGGGTTTTTGCTAGTTTTGACCTTCTCCTCTTTGTGTTTCTTTGCTTCTTGTTGGTTTTCACCATGGGAGAAGCTTGGAGCTCGTGATTGGAGCTTGATTGAGGGAAGATCTTGGGAGCTTGTGGACTTTGAGCTTGGTTTGATGCATCCTAGAGGTTGGTAGCTAGCTTCCTTCCTCTAGATTTGTGTTTTGTTGCTTTTTGTTAGATGAAACCCTAGATTGTGGATATTAGGGTTAGAAATGAGAATTTTGGATTGGTAACTTCTAGAACCAAATTGATTGGTTTAGAACCTTTGTTTAGGTGGGATTTGAAGGCCTTTACTTTCCATTTGGAAATCGAGAGGGATTTCATCGCATTCGGTGAGTTTTCACCCTTATGCATGAGTAGCTTAATGTTTGAGCTTGGTGTTGTTCGTAAGGTCCATTTAACTTTTGTTTTTATACCTCTAGGGTACTAGGGGACTAGTGGACACCTTCGTCGGAGCAAACAAAGGGGTTGCGAGAGTTGTGGTGGGTTTAATTTCATGAAACTCGGGCAAAATGCCCCCTATGGGTGTTATACTCGTCGTAACGTTAAAATTCATGCATTTTCATGCTAGATAGAATTTCTATGAATTTTAGAATACTTAAAGTGCATGCCTTATGTATTATGAAAATTCACTCTATATAGTAGAGCATTCTGGGGTTTTTGTATGCATGTGAGAAGTATTCATATTAGCAATGGAAAAACTTGTCTTCTATATTCAAAATGACTTAGATTATGTATTAATGAACACCAAAATCATGCTTGGACTTGTTGGACAAAAGTGCCATAAAGGGGCACTTGAGCTAGTAAACTATGAAACTGCAATATAGAGACATAGTGATAGGCCATTGGACATCGACTATATTCCGTGTTTTAGACATGATGACATAGTGATAGGCCATCGACACAGTTAATATATTCCATATTTTAGACATGATGACGTAGTAATAGGCCATCGACACAGTTGTTATATTCTATGTTTTAGACATGAAGTGATAGGCCTTCGACACAGTTGCTATATTCCATGTTTTAGACATGATGACTTGAGACTTGAGACAGACTTATATGCTTACTTGCTTTTGTGCTTATTCGCACATGCTTGTGAGGGTCGCTCCCTACAAGCCGGCACTCCGGAGATAGCCATCGCGATACATACTCGCCGTGCAGGATTGGGCGCTGAAGTGGATTGCCGTGGGCAAGGCTCATTCCTAGAGTGGGGATGTTGACTACCACGGGGCCATTAGGCACGGCACCGGCCAGACAGCCTACGGGTGGGTCTTCAGGCCAGACAGCCTTCGGGCGAGTCTTACAATATTTAAACTTTAAGTGATTAAAATGCCAAGAGGACATTGACTAAAATAGTAAACAATGACGTTTTACTACACATTGTGGACAATAGGTTGGTTGCATGCGCGTGCATATTCATGATAGAATAGCTTTCTTACTATGCAATTTCATGCTAAGTAGAGACATCTTGTGGTAGCATATTTACATGTTTATTTACATGTCATTCATATTGCTTTTACTTGTTACTTACCTATTTAGCTTTTGGGGCCTAGTGGTGCTTTTCACTGAAGTCAGTAATTGCCCACTGGGAACTATTAATTAATAGTTCTCACGCCTCCTGTTTTATGGTTTTATTTCAGAGCCTTTAGCACCGGCGGAGACGCGGGATCGCGGCAAGGGTGTCGCCTAGCTAGATAGCGGGGAGCTACTTGCTCTTAGGTGGTTTACTCTTTCTTTTGTTGTAGTAGAGAGAGAGAGAGAAATTTTTGTACCATGTATAGAGACCACCTATGTACCCTTTTAGCACTTATTTTGGGTCATTTCTTGTACACTTTACGGTTTTATTAGTTGTTGTTGGATCTTTTATTCGATTTTCTTATTATAGATTCTAGTTGTACTATGCTCTGATACTCCTAGATGTTCTTTTACTATTGCTTTATTTATCGTTTTATTGTAGACGCCTTATATGTTTTAGACATATGGCGGGTCTGGGCACGCGCCAGGCGGGCTTCCGCTCGGTTCCAGGGCGTGACAGCCGCGCCGCTCACGTGCGAACCTATACCCCCAAAAGCAACACGGGGGTGAGAACTATATAAATATAGTTTCCAGTGATTACGGCCACCCAAGGGAAGAGCTCGACTCACCAGGTACAAGGAGGCACTGCAACATGTTAGTCCAACAAATATCCAACAGATATATATATATATATATATATATATAGGGCTAGAATATTTGTAAAAGTATCATTGGGGTGATACTTGTGTGTTTTTAGCCCTTGGATGGAGAGATGTGAGGTTGAGATGATGGTGGTAGGTGGTGGTAGGTGGTGGTAGGTGGAATAGTNTTTTACTTGGGGAGGATAAAAAAAAAATAATACGTTGATTCAATTATCATGTTTAAACACGATGATTGAATAACCATGTTTAAACACAATGATTGAATCGTAGTGTTCAGCTTAAAATACCACTCATGTGGTAAAGAGAGGATTATTTATGCAAATATAAATTTGTTAGGGCTATTTGTAAAAAAATTTTTTAGGCTAAATGCAAAAAAAACAACCCATTTTTACAAGTAATTTTTTAGTTTGCCACGTCGATGATATGTGGAATAGACTGATTTTTAAAATCCAATGGCTCGTATATGGTAATTTAAATACAGTGAACAAATCACTATCTTTAACGAAGTTAATTGATAACAATAAAAAATTACTGCCCGGTGTATGCTTCGAAAACAAACCCAAAAAAATATTGCTTGAACGTGGTATATACATGGTATATTCGCACACAACAGCTAAGGTACTTAATATTTAATAATTTATATTTTTACGTAAAAATCTTTTCTTTAGAGTCATCATAATAAAATTCTAATTCACTAGATGCAATCTAAATCATTTAAAAAGTTATATATGATAAATCATAAGTTTTAATTATATTATTTTACCATATCTATCACATTACATATTAAATCAAAGATATTAATCATTAAATGATCATATAATGCACAAGCTGAAGGACACCGGGTGTAAACAAAAATATTTTGAGATGATGAGAAAATAATAGAATGCAGTAAATAATTATAACTATCCAATAGGCCAGCAATAATAATTCGTCGAGTCTAAATTATCGGCCCAAAATAGTTAAGCTTAGTTATTATTACTAGGTTTATGGTCTTTTGTATTCTCAATCACAACTTTGTTCTCATCTAATATGGGATTATTAGGGTGTCCACATGGAGGCCTCTGGGCTATCAAGTTGTTTTCGATGATAGAACATTCGAGTAGACGATTTGCTCTATTAGATATGATCAATACTATTAGAAGTATTTATAAACTAAATTTCATAATGTTTTGATATCGTTTATTTTAAAAATGAATAATCTCAAAATGAATGACTGAAAATGAAAATCTTATAACAAATAATATAAGCGACCTAAATTTCATATTAGATGTACCGACCTTGCTTTAAAACCAATAATGAAAAAAAATTTTATGAAAATTTTACTATATTTCGGTTGTTCTACACCGTTAAACTTACAATATGTGTGTATATCTAAATATAATTTTGAAAATATATGAGATATAATTTCTAAGTATTTCAAATATTCTAGACCATGTTTAACTTTATAAATCATTGATTTGGAAACTCCATTATAAAAAATGACTTACAAGTCCTCTATACTTATAAGGATATAGTAGCCTTTTCTTCATAAACATGATCTACACTATTGAAAGTATTTAGAAACCAAATTTTATATATGGCTAAATTACAAAAAATGCCCCTATAAAAACCCGCCTTTTCACTTCCCCTCTTGATATTTAAAAACCTACACTTTGCCCGATCCTAATTACAGAATTGTGCACAGGGGGCTACAGCGTTGACAGAAAGTATGAAATGACAATAATGCCCTTACTTTTAACATGACAGAGGAAGAGAGAGAAAGCTAATTGTCATTCCTTTCTTTGTTGGAGAAATCCAGGGTTCGATCCCTTCAGGACGATGAGCCGAGTCGAAACCTAGGTGAAGGCAAAAGGCGAGCGCTTGTGTTGCGAACCAAGGAGAAAGGCGAAGAATCGACCTTGAGAGAGTGATCGCGCTTGGCTGAGGGCCCCCTTACTCTTCTAAGGTATAGTTATACTTTTGAGTTGAAATGTTATTTTAATCCATGTGGTCCCTAATGTTCCTATGGTTCATATTTTTCCTTTTGGGTTTGTAGTTTTGCAATATTTTATCAAGTTTTAATTGTTTTGAAGGTTGGTTTGATATTTTCGAATACAAAACGTTTTGTGGTCCCAAATTATGTATTAACTTGTGTATGTGATGTAATCCATGTGGTCCCTAATGTCCCAGTGGTTCAAATCGACTTTTCCTTTTGGGTCTGTAGTTTTGCAATATTTTATCAAGTTTTAGTTGTTTTGAAGGTTGGTTTGATATTTTCTAATATGAAATGCTTTATGGTCCCAAATTATGTATTAACTTGTGTATGTGATGCATTTATATTTTTGATTTAATTTAGGTTTGATATTTTCTATTATAAATTGCTTGTCCTTTGTATTTTCTAATATGAAATGCTTGTGGTCCCAAATATGTATGTTATATCTATGTGATGCATTTATGCAGTTTGCTTTGTTATATGGGGTCCCACAGCTTTCTACTTAATTAATCTTTTTTATAATTTATTGTACCATACAGATGGAGTTGAGGACTCTCGAAATTCACTATGGTAAATTTTTTGAAGGAGATCCTATAACAGAATACTATGGGGGATCAATATCATATGCCAATAATGTCGATCCAGACTTGATGTCCATTATTGAATTATGGGATATGCTTTAGAGTCTTGGATTAACGAAAGAATCAATGATATACTACACTATGCCTATTGGAGATATATCTAATGGCCTAAAGCTTGTGGATAGTGATAAAGCAGTTCTAGAGATGTTTAAGTGCTATGATGAATTTGGTGTCTTTCTGCTCTATGTAGTTTCCCCTGAAATGATAGATGCAGAGGCTTTAAATGAGCTCACTGAAGATGGTTGTTTATATGGGGAGCAACTAAAGGAAAATATCAACAATTCTAAGAGGCAAGTGCAGAAAAATATCACTGAAGATGAGGCTCAAAAAGATGTAGATGGACAGGGGAAGCAAGTGAAGCAGAATGCAAATGTAGTTGGTGATAGTGAGAAGGGAATCAGTGAGCCTCATGATGAAAATGTAAGTGAAGCGGTTGAAGAAAACAAGGCTCATGCAAAAGAAGTGTTGAAGATGGATCAGAAAATAATAGTTCATTTGATAAATGGAGCAACTTTTGAACAATGCTAAGAAGCAAGTGCAGAAAAATATCACTGAAGATGAGGCTCAAAAAGATGTAGATGGACAGGGGAAGCAAGTGAAGCAGAATACAAATGTAGTTGGTGATAGTGAGTAGGGAATCAGTGAGCCTCATGATGGAAATGTAAGTGGAGGGGTTGAAGAAAACAAGGCTCATGTTGAAGAAGATGTTGAAGATGGATCAGAAAGTGATTGTTCATTTGATGAATGGAGCAACTTTGGTGATAGTGATGAGGATAGTATTAATGATAGTGATTTCTGCATTAATACCCGCAATGTAGAGGAGGAAGATGGTACTCATGGGATAGGTCAGGGATGTTCCACTACTTCTGAACCAAAACATGTTGGTGATAATGAGAAAGGAGCAAAAAATGTTGAAGACAATGATCAAAGTTCAGAGTATCAGCCTAGTGAGGATCTTGATAGCATGTCTTCATCAGATGAAGATGGTCCTTCATGGCCAAAGTACCCTGTGTACAACAAAAGAGATCTGGAGAGAACAGAGCTTAAATTGGGTATGAAATTTGCATTAGCTTCAAAGTTTAGAACAGTGCTAAGGCATCATGTAATATCAAGTGGATATGGCTTCAATTTTGTGAAGAATGATGGTGATAGAGTTACTGTGAAGTGCAAGAAAGATACTATTGCTCAGAAAAGATGTGAATGGAGGGTTCATGCATCTTGGAATGAATATGAGGAATGTTTCTAAATCAAGTCTTTGCAACCTGAGCATAAGTGTGGTAGGCAATTCATAAACCACCAAGCTACTTCATCCTGGATTGCACATAAATACTTGGAGTAATTGAGATGTGATCCAAAATGAGGGACATTAGCAATGAAGAAGGCAATGAGGAGGGATTTGTGCATTGATGTCTTTAAAAGCCAAATATACAGAGCTAAGAGAAAAGCAAAGGAGGCTATAATGGGATCTCATAAAGAGCAGTTTATGAAGTTGTGGGATTATTGCAATATCATCAGGGTGAGAAATCCAGGAAGCCTTGCTTTCTTACATGTGGAGAGCCTCATCCAGAGTTAGCCCCTGTGTTTTAGCGGATCTTTGTATCATATGATGCTCAAATTAAGGGATTAAAGAAAGGATGTAGACCTATCATTGTGATAGATGGTTGTTTTCTGAAGGGATCATTTGGTGGACAGCTTATTAGTGCTATTGGTAGAGATGGAAATAATTAGATGTTTCCAATTGCAGTGGCTGTTGTAGAAGCAGAACTAAAGGATTCATGGAATTGGTTTTTAACAAATTTGCTACAAGCTATCGGACCAGCGGAGGCTCATGGGTGGACTTTCATATCTGATAGACAAAAGGTAAGAAGTTTCATTCAATACAATAATGAAATAATTTTGAACATAATGAATTAACTGTAATCTATTAACTTTTATTTACTTTTGTACTTAAATGTCTCAGGGTCTGGTGGAGGTTTTTGATGCCCTACTTCCAGGAGTAGACCATAGGTTTTGTGTGCAGCATATGTACAATAAGGGCTCGTTTGGTTCAAGGGTGGAATTAGAATGGATAATGGAATGAGAATGAATTGGAATGGTAATTGGAATGGCCCACTCCCCCAAAATGTTGGTTTATTTGTGGATTGGAAATTGGAATGAGTTATTCACATTTCATTATTTGGTTCGTATAAACAAATTATAGGATACTATAATACTAATTTTACTCTTAAATATAAATTTATATTATTTAAAATTTATAAAAAATATAATAATATTCTCTAATAAGTTTTCCAAAAAAAATATCAAATTTATTTTTAAAACCTTTTATTGATGTGGGTTAGGGAAAGGGTTTTGAGAGAGGATAGTTTTTTTTTTTTTTTTTTATGAGAAAGGGGTGAAGAGAAGGAGGGTGAGATGGTCACATGGGCTTCGAGAACTTAGTGGGCTTCCGGAATGAAATCTCAATCCGGGCTAGAAGACCGGAATCAAGTTGAAGGCTAATGGGTCATTCCCATTCCAGTCCGAAATAGGAATCCCAAACCGATTCATGCGAACCAAACAAAATTAATCGGATTTGATCAAACCGATTCTATTCCATACCCAAAATGAATGAACCAAACAAGCCCTAATTTCAAAGAACAGTTTAAGGCAAAGTATTGAAAGATCTGCTTTGGGAGGCAGCTACATCATACACTATGCAAGATTGGAAAAAGAGTATGCAAAAAATGAAGAATGCAAATCTTGCTGCTTATGATTGGCTCATGAAAGTGCCACAAAAAATGTGGACAAGATCTTATTTCAGTCCGGATATCAAATGTGAGTTGCTTTGCAATAATATGTGCGAGGCATGGAATTGGGCAATACTAGATGCAAGGGAGTTACCAATCATTGATCTAATGGAGAAGATTAGAAGGCAGATAATGACAAGGTTTCAAGAGAAAAGACAATATATGGAAAGACAACCTGGTATTCTATGCCCTAAAGTGCAAGCAAAGTTGGAAGAAATAAAAGAAAAGGCTAGACATTGTGAGCCATTATGGGCTAACGAAACTATTTTCGAAGTTAATTGCAATGGAAAGCAATACACTATGAACCTAGCAGCAACATCTTGTGAATGTAGGCAGTGGGATGTCACTGGGGTTCCATGTAAGCATGTTGTCTCTGCAATATTCAAGCAAAAGTTGGAACCGGAGGAGTTTGTTCACAAGTACTTTCTAGAGGAGACCTATATAAGAACATATAGCCAAATGATCATGCCTCTACCTGATTCATCAATGTGGCCTAAAGTTGGGATTGAGCCTATAATGCCACTTCCATATAGAAGACAACTAGGTAGACCTAAAAAAGTGAGAAAGAGGGCGGTTGATGAGCCCAAGAAAGGTACAATTAGTACAGAAGGTAAGAAGTATAGATATAAGAAGTGTAAAGAGTTCAGACACAACACTCGATCTTGCACTAAGACTGTATGTAGAGAGGAAATAGTTGGTGAGGGAACAAGTAAAAGCAAGGGAGGGAGACCACCAGTGAATCGAGGAGGGAGACCACCAGTGAATCAAAGAGGAAGATCACTACTTGGGAGAGGTGGAAGAGCACCAGTAACTTCAGGAAAAAGCAATGCTTCTGCCATGAGAGGAGGTATACCAATTGGGAGAAGAGGAAGATCAATGGGTAGAGCTGGAAGGCATTAACTGGGAGAGGCAGGGGGTCTATGCTAGAGTTTAGAGCAGATCAACACATACCATCCTCCAGTACATCTGTTGCAGCTACCAGAAATATATCTGCTGCAGCTGCAAGAAGTGTATTTGCTCGAGCAAGGAGTGAAGCACTGAGAAGCTCTTATAGGCCAGTAAACTTCTAACCATAGTATATGTTACTAGTTGATAATCAAGCTTTCTTATATACTTAACAACAAAAGAAAGATGATAGAGAAGCGGAAAGGATTACAATTCCTCCCTTAGATCCTTCAACCGAGGCCTCAACATCGGTTCCTCTATCGATGCCTGAAACAGAGGACCCATTGTCTGCTTCTCTCCATAATCTACTGGTTTCGAGTCCTAACTCTAATGAAAGAGGAAGACCTATCCGCCGTCATATCGGCAGACACTCAACAAAAACTAGATGAGTGTTTAAGGTTGTATAGTCATGGCCTCCTTTCTTTGGCTCGAAACACAGAGCAGTTCGATCGGTTTGGAGCATTCTTGCTTGACTTTGCCGATCAGCCAGATCTTCCTTTCGCGGGTAAATGTTTTGCAGAAACTCTATCATCCCAACTCCTATCTTTTTTATCTCGGCAACAGAGTCTTTCTGCCGAATTTCTATCTCTGGATCATCACTTCAATCAGGTCAACCACTTCAAAATGAGAATTCCTGAGGTGACGTCTCCGATTACTGACCTGAGTCGAGAAGATCAAACTTTAGAGAATCAAGAGTCAGCCCTTTGGCAGCGGATCTCCACTTTGAAAGAGGAACTAGCTGCAGTCGAATTGGCCTTGGTCTGTACTTCTGAGCGACGGACTCTCTTGCAAGACCAGCTGAATGAAAGCAGCCGATGCCGCACAAGCACACCTAGAAACCGAGTGGAATCAACTCAGAGACTTATTATCTTGATTCCAATTTACTGTTTTAATTCGGCTACTGATTGTAATATTCTAATGCTTCTGACTCTGACTTTGCTCATTTTCCCACATGGATGAGTAATATTTCTTCAAATATTTTCTATTAACTGGTTTGTCATGCTCTGATCCGTCTGTGTTCCTTATGTAATATGCATTACCCCTTGTGATTTTGCTGACCTGAAATGGTCCTTTCCAATTTGGAGATCATTTTTCATATATTCGGTCCTTCCGACCGATTGGAAATATTAATCTTAGCACTAAATCCCCAACAGCAAAGGATTTAGCCTTAACTCTTATATTATACACGCTGCGTACTCGGCTCTGATAAGCTTGTAAATGATCAAATGTTATTAACTGAGTCTCATTCATCTCTTCTAATCTTTCATTCATCAAAATCTTATATTCATCTGCCGATAACTCCTTCTGTTTTTCCACTCGTAATGAAGGAACTGTTATTTTGGCTGGAACCACAGCCTTATGGCCGTATACTAACTGAAACGGCGTCATCCCTGTTGTCGTCTTCACTGTAGTTCGACATGCCCATAATATTTCGGAAAGCTTCTCATTCTATTTCCTCGGATGCTTTCCAACATGTCACTTCATAAGATTGATGATCACCTTGTTTGTCACCTCAGCCTGCCCATTGGCTTAAGCATAATAAGGTAATGAATGAAGTAACTTGATATTCCTTGTCGCAATGAACCGAGTAAACTGTTCTCCAGTAAATATTGTTCCTTGATCGTTTGTAATCATCTCGAGAATCCCAAAACGATGAATTATAAAATCTTCCACAAAATCTATAATCTCTTTCTGAGTGACCAACCTAGAAGGCTTGACTTCTACCTATTCGGTGAAGTAATCTACGGCCACTATCAGAAACTTATGACCAGCCGATGAATTCGGCTGAATTTCTCCAATTAGATTCATAGCCCAACCTCGGAATGGCCAAGGTTTAATTATTGTATACATCTTGAAAGCAGAGACTCTTTGCACAGAGCCATGGAATTGACAATCCTGACATCCTTTGGCATATTTTATGCAATCTTGATGTATAGTTGACCAGTAATATCCCAAATGCCGAATTGTCCATCTCAATCTTTTTCGCGCTAGATGGGCCCCACACAAGCCTTCATGGGTTTCTCCCATAACCAACAAGGCTTCCTCAGGCTTAGCATTTCAACAATATTTCTTCGGCCATTCTCTTATAGAGTTGTCCATTTAATAAACAATAGCCGAGTGCCCTTTTTCGAATATGATATTCGACTCGCTTATTAGAGTCTTCTAAATATTCGATTAAAGGTTTTCTCCAGTCTTCATGGACTTCTACAAGAGCAATCATTGTCGGCTCTCGTACATGAACCGATGGTAGTAACCTTGGTTCTATTTTCACTTGATCTTGCCTCGGCTCTTTATACCCTGAAGCTGATTGGGCTAACTCATTAGCCTGTTCATTCTCCTCTCTTGTTAGGTGTACAAACTCAACTTCCCCGAAACTGTAGAGTAATTCTATTATTTTTCTCAAGTAATTCTGTAAATTTTGATTTTCACATCGGTATTCCCCATTTACCTGCTTGATCACTAATTGTAAATTCTCGATGACTTTGAGTGAGCAAACATCTAATTCTTGTAAAATTTCAAGGCCAATTATTAAAGCCTTATACTCGGCTTGGTTGTTAGAGCAGCCGAAATCCAACTCGATAGCGAACCGATGAATATATCCTTCAGGAGACTGTATAACCACCTGTCACGCCCCGGGACCCAGCGGAAGCCCGCCCGGCGCGTGCCCAGACCCGCCATACATCTAAAACGTATAAGGCGTCTAAAAACAACGATAATAAAAGCAATAATACAAGACATCTAGGAGTATCAGAGCATAATAAATGTCTAAATGCTACAACAAGGGATAAGGATAAAACTGTAAATCCACTAAATAAAACATAAAGTGATACAAGAAAATTTCAGATACAAGTGCTATAGGTAGATACATAGGTGGTCTCTATACATGGATACAAAACCTCTCACTCTCTCAACTACAAAAGAAAGAGTAACCACCTAGGCAAAGTACCGCTCCTCGCTAGCTAGCTAAGCGATCCCCTTGCCGCGATCCCGTGCCTCCGCCGGTGCCGAAGGCTCTGAAAAGGAAACTATAAAACATGGGCGTGAGAACTATTAAAAATAGTTCCCAGTGGGCAATTACTGACTTCAGTGAATGCACCACAAGGCCCAAAGCTACAAAAGATGTCAGTGACAATAACAGTAGAAAAGCGAAAGGTAAGTAAAAATAATGTAACCTACTACAACATGATATCTCTACTTAGCGTAATTAGCATAAGTATGAAGCAACTATGTATGAAGTAAAAGTCTTCAACTATCATAATGTTCACAATGCGAAATAGTAAAGTTCCGTGGTTTACTAATCTAGTCAATGTCCAAGTGGTACACTAAGTCATCATCTGTCCACATGTCATAATGAATACTCAAGTCAAATCTGAAGAGACCCACCCGAAGGCTGTCTATGGCCCTGAGACCCACCCGTAGGCTGTCTGGCCGGTGCCGAGCCTAATGGCCCCGTGGTAGTCAACATCCCCACCCTAGGAATGAGCCTGTCCCACGGCAATCCACTTCGGCGCCCAATCCCGCACGGCGAATATGAATCGCGATGGCTATCTCCGGAGTGCCGGCTTGTAGGGAGCGACCCTCACAAGCATGTGCGAATGAGCACAATGGCAAGTAGTCAAACAATTTGTCGCAAGTACCAAGCCCTCATGTCTAATAACATGGAATGTGTCAAGTATCTCGACGGCCTATCCCTATGTCTTCATATCTCTAACATGGAATATAGCGGATAAGTGGTGGCCTATCAATATGTCTCTATGTTGCAGTTTCATAGTTTACTAGTTTCAAGTGCCCCTTTATGACACTCTTGTTCTCTATGTCAAAGCATGGCAACTATGTTCCAAAGTACATATTCCAAGTCGTAACCCTCATAAGAGATGTATTTTCCACTTGCAAAATAAACACTTTTCCCGTATGCATGCATTCTACTCATATAGCTCTACTATATAGTGAAATTTTCATAATACACAAGGCATGCATTTTAAGTGCTCTAAAATTCATATAAATTCCATTTAGCATAGAAATGAATTTAAAAATATTTTACAACAAATAGGAAGAGCATAGGGGCCATTTCGCCCTATTTCCACGAAGCCAAACCCACCAAAATCGACTTCTTCGTTTCGCCGAACGAAGGTATCCACAAGCTTCCTAATACCCTAGAAACATCAAAAATAGGGTCATCCAAACTAAACGAAGAGCAAATAGCTCAATCAATACCCAACTCAAGCTAGGGTTGGAAAAACTCACCTCAAGTGAAAAACCCTCTCTAAATCCTCAAATGGAAGGTAGGGGTCTTCCAATCCAACCTATAGAAAGGTTCCAAACCCATCAAAAGAGGTCAAGAAGCCTCAAATCTAAAAGCCCCCAAAATAAACCCTAAATCCCAAAATCTAGGGTTTCATCTAGTAAAACCTAGGAAAACAAGTATCAAATGGGGATTACAAGCTACCAACCTCAAGAGAAGCCCAATCCAAGCTCAAAACCAAATAGGGTTGAAGTTTGATCCTCCACAAAGCTCCAACCGCAAGTTCAAAGCCACCAAAGGTGAGAGATGAGGAAGAAGATGGTGCTCCAAGGCCTCCAAGCAAGCTCCTTCTCTTCTTCTTCTCCTTCTTCTCCTTCCCTTTCTCTCTCTAGAAGTGTAAGAAGAGTGTGAGGGAGAGAAAATGAGAGTGAGAGGAGAGGAGAGGCTGCTTATAGCCTCTAAGGTAACAAAATCCACTTAGGCCCCTCAAAAACTCAAAATCACAACAGCCCGGTCTGGGCAGTTTTAGCCCAGAGGGACCGGTCTCCCCGACCTGGGACCGGTCTCTCAGCCTGCCCCCGAAAATTCAACGTTCGGGAACCGGTCTCTCCCTGCGCGGGACCGGTCTCTCCCCGCGCAAACGCGCTCGGGGACCGGTCTCGACTACCAGGGACCGGTTGCCTCGCCGGTTGCGCAGCACTGTTCACTGAGGGACCGGTCTCTCCTATCAGAGACCGGTCCCCGAGAGTAAAAACTCTCAGGACTCTGCCAAAAGTCTCGAGATCGAACTTTTAGGCCGGTATACCATCGACGACCCTCCACCAAGTGTGGAAAAGTTCGGAATACAAATCGAACACTCGAACCTCGCAATTTGCAACGGTCCAGTGTGCTACACCACCCCAGCTCCTGCGGATTCGGCTGCTTTCGACCCATTAAAATAAATTATCCAAGGCTAGCAGCCGACTAGATTCTACTTCGACTCCTCGATCTCAACGCATGGATGATCAGCCAAGAAATCGGCTATTGCTTGCCCCTTGACAGCTTTTGCAGGGACATAATTAAGAGAAAATTCAGACAAGGCTAGCATCTATCGTCCAATTCGACCTCTTAATGCAGGCTTAGATAACATATAGTTTACCAAGTCAGTCTTACAGATCACTGACGCTTTTGTCGGTGAAATATAAAACCTCAATTTTGTACAGGCATAATATAATGCTAGACACAAATTTTCAATTGCCGAATAACATTTTTCAGCATCCAACAAGCGTCTGCTAAGGTAATAAATGGCTTGTTTTTCTTTTTCTTGATTTTCTTGTGCCAATAAACAACCTAAATTTTCTTCTACAGCCGATATGTACAACTTCATCGACTGTCCTTGCTTAGGAGGCATGAGGACTGGAGGATTTGCTAAATATCTTTTTATATTTTCAAATGCTCCTTACTGTTCCTCTGTCCAACTAAATTCTTCCTGATTTTTAAGCCAAAACAATGGCGTAAAAACTCCTATTCTACCGGCCAAGTTGGATATAAAGCGCCGCAAATAATTAATTTTTCCTAATAAGCTTTGTAATTCCTTTTTTTTTTTTTAGTGGCAGCAATTCTAGTATAGCTTTAGCTTTGTTTTTATCAATTTCAATCCCTCTTTTATGTCCTAGGAATCCGAGGAAATTTTTCGCCGACTCTCCAAAAGCACACTTTAAAGGGTTCATTTTCAAATTATATCAGCTATTGGCATTGGATATTCGTCTTTGGGTGTAGCCATATTCAAGTTCTTAAAATCAATGCAAACCCTAAGTTTGCCATTTTTCTTCTGTACTGGAATTATATTAGATACCCAATCAACATAACAGGTCGCTCTAATAAAGCCGGCCTTTAACAAGTTTTCAATTTCATTCTTAATCTGAAGTATAATTCTCGGCTTAAATTTACGAGCCGGTTATTTGTAAGGCTTATATCCTTTTTTAATAGGAAGCCTATGCTCTACAATTTCTCAACTCAAACCCAGCATTTCTTCATAATTCCAGGCGAAGCAGTCCTTGTATTCCGTCAGCAACTTTTTAAGCTTCTTCTGCTGTTGAGCAGAAAGTCTGGCGCTAATATAGGTCGGCCGCTTATCTTTGTCAGATCCCAAATTTATCTCTACTAACAAATCTTAGGTCTCCAGCTTCTTATTGTCGGCCTTAATAGGTAACTCATCCATAGGTTCTTTTGTCTTCTTATAAGCTTCTGAGCCGTTCTTATTCTTAGACTCGATTGTTCTTTGAGTCAGATTGTTTTTACTCGGCTCGGCTATCATCTCTATCGGTTCATTGGATACTTTCTTATCGGCCCTCATGGCCAATTCTGTGAACAGGTTATTTTCGGCCGACTTGGCCGTTTTGATGTGTGCCACTTCATCGACCTAATCAGCCGATTTACTCCAATAGCCGACCTCCTTGGTCGGCTTATCCAGCCGAAGCTTTTCTAAAGCTTCGGTTCCTGATTCTTGATGTTCCATTTCAACCAGTTTGGTGGCTCTTCGGCTGCCACCATTGCTCCTTCGTCTTTCGTAAGTATTAATTGAACTCCTTCCTCAGTCACTCGTACAAAGTAGATTTGATCTGGATCTGTATCGGCCCAGTTGATATGGCCGATCCCCTCTGAATTAATATCCATCATTTGAGGCCGTCCCTCAGCCCGAATCTCCTCCACTTTGTCTCCTATCCACTAAAATAATTTTTCGTGGAGCGTCGAGGGTACACATTCATTCGCGTGAATTCAGTCACGCCCGAGTAATAAATTATAGTGGCTATCTGCATCCACCACAAAAAAGGTGTTCGTAAAGTTTTATATCCTACCGTGAGTTCGGTTGTAAGCACTCTTTTGGCTTGTTGACCGCTGCCAGTGAAGTCGGTCATGATTGTGTCGGTAGGCTTCAGTTCATCTTCACTTTTGCCCAATTTCTTAAAGAAAAATGTGGGCATAACATTAACCATTGCTCCGCCATCCACCATCACTCGGCCTACTGGCCGACCTTCTATCAAAGCCCTTATGAACAAGGGCCTCACAAACCTTGTCTACATGATCAATGGCTTTTCAAAAACCACCGAATCAACCGGCTTGGCATCGTCCAACTGAAGTTGAGGCACCGTGAGCTCGTCTTCCTCATATATCGCTTCCTCGTATTCGACAGACTCCACATTAAATGACTAAGGTAGAGTATATACCATGTTTACATCGGCCGGACTTTCATCAGCCGATTTTTCTTGTATCTTTTGCTTCTTTTCTTCTGATTCCACCTACCACCACCTACTCACCACCTACCACCATTCCATATCAACCTCACATCTCTCCATCCAAGAGGCTAATCAAACACACTTAAGTATGCACCCCAACGAGGCTACTTTCTCCTACAACTATATTCGAGTCACTATATATATATAGATAGACAGAGAGTAGCCGTTGGATATTTGTTGGACTTTAACCAAGGGACAGTGCCGCCTTGAACCACCTGACTCGAGATCATCCCTTGGGTGGCCGTAATCACTGAAAACGATAGTTATATAGTTCTCACCCCAGTGTTGCATCTGGGGCCATACGTTCGAACCTGAGCGGCCCGGATGTCACGCCCCGGAACCCAGCGGAAGCCCGCCCGGCGCGTGCCCAGACCCGCCATATGTCTAAAACATATAAGGCGTCTACAACAAAACGATAAATAAAGCAACACATAAAAGAACATCTAGAGAGTATCAGAGCATAAAACAACATCTAGAATCTATAATAAGAAAATCAAATAAAAGAGCCAACAACCAACTAATAAGTAAACCGAAAAGTAGTACAAAAAGAAATGACCCAAATACAAGGACTAAGAAGAATACAAAGGTGGTCTCTATACATGGTAACAAAAATTTCTCTCTCTCACTCAAAAACAACAAAAGAAAGAGTAAACCACCTAAGAGCAAAAACAAGCTCCCCACTAACTAGCTAGGCGACACCCTTGCCGCGATCCCGCGCCTCCGCCGGTGCTAAAGGCTCTGAAATAAAACCATAAAACAGAAGGCATGAGAACTATTAAATAATAGTTCCCAATGGGCAATTACTGACTTCAGTGAAAAGCACCACTAGGCCCCAAAAACTAAACAAGTAAGTAGAAGCAAGTAATAACCAAAATGAACAACAAGTAAATAAACATGTAATACATGCTACAACAAGATGTCTCTACTTAGCATGAAATTGCACAAGTAAGAAAGCTATGCTAACACGAATAAGCACGAGCATGCAACCAACATAATGTCCACAACGTGAAATAGTAAAACGTCATTGTTTACTATTCTAGTTCAAGTCTACTTGGCATATCAACTACATATAGTTCCAATCTTGTAAGACCCGCCCGAAGGCTGTCTGGCCTGAAGACCTACCCGTAGGCTGTTTGGCCTGTGCCGTGCCTAATAGCCCCGTGGTAGTCAACATCCCCACTTTAGGAATGAGCCTTGCCCACGGCAATCAACTTCGGCGCCCAATCCTGCACGGCGAGTATGTATCGCGATGGCTATCTCCGGAGTGCCGGCTTGTAGGGAGCGACCCTCACAAGCATGTGCGAATGAGCACAAGCGCAAGTAAGCACATAAGTCTGTCTCAAGTCTCAAGTCCTCATGTCTAAAAATATAATATATGTCTCAATGGCCTATCACTATGTCATCATGTCTAAAACATGAAATATAGTAGATGTCACAATGGCCTATCACTATGTTTCTATGTTGCAGTTTCACAGTTTACTAAGTCGGTGCCCCTTTATGGCACTTTTGTTCACCAAGTCCAAGCATGAGTGTAGTATTCAAGAATACATAAATAGAGTCATTTTCGTCATACGAGACATGTTTCCAATACCCAAGAAGAATGCTACTCACCTGCATGATTAATCCACATAAGGCTCTACTATAGAGAAATGAATTTTCATAATACATAACGCATACATTTTAAGCATTCTAAAATTCACATAAATTCTATCTAGCATCGATATGCATGCGATGCGATGAAACAAAAACATTTAACAACTTAGGAGAAGTTTTCTCCTATTCCAATGAAGCCAAACCCACCGTGACTTCACGAAACCCTTCGTTTGCTCCGACGAAGGTGTCTACCACTCTCTTAGTACCCTAAAGGTAATAAAAGGAGGGATACATGAATGTTACGAACAATCCTAGGTTTGAACATTAAACAACTCAAGCAAAAGGAAAAAAACTCACCGAAAATGGTGAAAATGTCTCTTAATCTCCCAAAGAGAGCAAGAATCCTTCAAAACCAACCTAAAGGAAGGTTCTAAGTCAATCAATTAAGATCAAAAAGGCTCAACTCAAAAATCTCCAATTCTAACCCTAAATCTCAAATCTAGAGTTTCACCTAGTTTAAAGCATCAAAACTAGAATTTAGGGGAAAGAAACATGCTACCAACCTCTTAGAAGCTTCATACCAAGCCTAGAGTCCTCTAGGGTTGAGTACAATCCCTTCCACAAGTTCCAAACACCAAGCCAAGGCTTCTCCAATGGTGGAAATGGCACCAAGAAAGAGAAGAAAGCAAAAAAGAAGAGTTTAATCTTCAAAAATCCCAATAAATTAAAAGAAGATGGAATGAATGAAGTAGAGGGTCCCCTTACCTTCTCTCTTGTTGTTCCAAGCTCAGGGGGAGGTCCAAGGGGCGTGGGGTTACATATAGATAGGCCACAATGCAAAAACACCCCTGCAATTCCAACAGTTCAGAAACTGCCAAAGTGTACCAGTACACGGGAATGTGTACCGGTACAAATCCTACGAAAATACAAACCCGAGCCTCGGGTTTGCGATTCACCACACGTGTACCGGTACAACCATCAAAGTGTACCGGTACAAATCCTGTACTGGTACAGCCAGCGACCTGTCATCGGTAACACAGTATGCAGAGTGCAATTCGAGGGCAGCCCAAGTTCTTCACTTTGGAGACTTTGGCGCTAGGTCTAAAGCCTCGATTCTCGGGATATGAACCATAGGTCAGAACAAGGTCAATGACCCTCCAGAAACTGTGGAAAGGCTCCGAACACAGATCAAACACTCGAACCTCGCAATTTGCATAGGTCCAGTGTGTTACACTTTAGCCTCCTCATAGTATTGTCTTGCTTCGGCTTGTAATCTTTGCTGCCGGCACTTCTGAATTTTTGTGAGCATCGGCCCATGCCATTTGGCCGAGGTTTCTGTCTTATGCCTTTGATCAATTGGCACATTTGCCAAAACCTTGATGACTGTACCCTGTGACAGAAAACCCTAGGACCGCTACAGCAATGCAAAGGTCGCGGAAAAGGCAGTATGCCGAGTTCGTTAACAAACTCTTCGACTGAAAAATTCTATATCAATCTCGGACATACTTGAAAATATCAGGCTAAGATCTTGGCATAAACAAGTACTGCCAATTTCACCGATAAACAGGAAATCTTAAAACAGACCTACGAATCGTGATTCAAGGATAGCGCCATTGGCTAGTCCGCTCCGATTCTTCGAACTCTTGGAGTAGTCGATTTTCAATGCACCGCTCCGAACTTAATCAAGACTCTTCGATCTACCACCCAAGAAACTTGCCAACACATAGGACCCAACAGAGGTTTCCTCCGAGTCTTACCCCGACTTGTTCTCTGCCTCGGGAATTTCCTCCCATTCTTCGGGAAACGCCATGAACTCTCTCCACTCATTGTGCGATTTCTTTTCATGAATGATCGCTTCCCAATCTCTCCTGGTATTTCGGCCTTGCACCTTATGCAAAGCCGTAGTGTCCTCTTAGTATAGGCAATGTCCTCATCAGCCTTCCTGTCCGTGGGTTCTTTCTCTTTAATGTCCACCATATTGACCTGCGAAGGAAACAAATTTTTGTTAATTTCCATATTTTTGTTCTCCTGGTCGGCAAATATGAGCCGACCTTCATTTATTTCCTTTTGAATCTGCTTTTGAAAGCAGTACACTCATTTGTTCTATGGCTCCATGAATGGTGCCATTTACAATATCTTCTTCTTTTCAATTCTTCCCCAGAAGGTATAGTTTGACCTCCTGAAGCTGAATCCGACCATCTTTTAACAACCGATCAAAAATCAGATCGATCTTTGACACATCAAAGGAATAGGTATATGCCGCCACTCATGCTTTCGCCTCACTAGATTTAGCAAGTTTTAATACAGCATACTTATATAGCTGACGATTTTTTACCATTTCAGCAACATATATTTCGGCTTCATCAGCCGAGTCCTCTGTTTCTTCAGACATGTCCGACTCATCTTGAGCCGAAGATTCCTCGAGGAAAAAAACATTTTTCTCTTTTTCCTTTACTCCAATCTTTATTTCGGCTCCATCTAGGCCGATCTTCGTTATTTTCTTTTCTGAATTGCTCATAGTAGGCAACCTGAACTCCCAAATCGAAAAGATTGAAAAAATACATGTGTAGTACACTAAACTTTAGCAAATTACGAAGTTCGAGTGTTAGAATAGTAATTGGAACTATTCTATATCTTTTGAGGGGTTGTCGAGAGGTTTTCGGCATGTTACTTGAGTGATTAAGTGGCCGAAAGAGCGAAAGTGCATTGAAGTTGCGAAATGCTGAATTTTGCACTAAGTACCGGTACCCCTATGCCCGAGTACCGGTACCCAATGCAGCAGCTGCGTGGCTGAGGCTGTTTTGCTCATTTCACTCTTAAGCTTATCTTTTAAATTCCCAACTCGACCCCTGCAGCTGTTTAAGGGGTGCTGGAGCTCAGAGAACAGGGTTTGAGCCTGTCCCTCTTTCTCTCTATAGTTTTTTCCATTTTGAAGTGGAAAACTAGTGTTTTGAGCTTGTTCTCTTCTCCTTTCTTGTTGCTAGCTGATTTGGAGGGCTTTGGAGCTATTATAGAAAGGTAGAGAGAGGAGTTTTGGAGGTTTTTCACAGCCCTAACACAGCAAGTAGCTGAGTTGAAGCTTGATGAGGTGAGCTATTCAACTTCTCTCTAGTTTGATGCTATAGTAGTGAAGTTGAGTTTGTTCTTTGCTCTTTGCTCCCAGCTGGTTTGGGGAAGTTTGTAGCAGCTGTAGAAGAGAGGTTTTGCTGTGGTTCTTCAACCCAAATCCAAGGAAAAGCTAAATTGAAGCTTTGGAAGGTGATTAGCTAACTACTCTCTCTACTTTGATGCTATAGTAATGGTATTGGTGATAGTAGTAGTGGTGCTTTTGCTGTTTGCTCACAGCAGGTTTTGGAAACCCTTTGGGCTGAGAATTGTGATTTTTGCAGGTTAGATTCGGTACGCTCTAACCTGATTTGAGGTGGAGGTTTAACTTTGGTTTAATCCTAGGTGAGATTTTTGCCCAAACTAGATGCTTCTGTGAGATTTATGTGGAAGTTGAAGTTAAGTTCCTAGCTGATTTTAGAATGATTCCTAAGATGCTTGGAGGCTTCGAATTACCTTCGTTTGCGGAATCGACGAGAGTGGACAGCGATTTGGTGGGTTTGACCTCACCGAAATGGGTGAATTCTCCCTATGTTCATATTCTTGGCAAAGAGCTAGAATTATGCATATGTTTCACTAACGGCATCATAAGCGAATTGTCGGATGTATTAGTAATCCTTACATCATACAGCAAGATATACTCTATATGGTAGAGAGCTAAAGAGGTTAAATTCCTTGCATGATAACCAATCTTATTGTGTAAACAAGTTATGAATGAACTTACTATGCTTAGATTAGCAAGAGTGGCATGTTGTCATTATAATCGAGTGATTAATGTATAAGCATAGAACATATGAAATATGTACCAAAGAATGGTTAGCATACTTGCTTAGACAAGTTGAATTTAGTATAGCATGGATAAAACTAGCATGAATTTCATGTTACTAGCTATGATCTAGTTGATAACTAGCATTTGATCTTATACTTAGATTCCAACCTATAAGTCAGTAGAGGACATTCCATGTTTGAGACATGACGTTTGAGAATCTTATACTATGGATCATGCTTGCTTGTCATTGTGCTCATTTGCACATATTTGTGAGGGTCGCTCCCCACAAGCCGGCACTTCGGAGTTGGCCTATGCGACATCGTGCTCGCCTGTGCGGGATTGGGTGCCGAAGTGGATTGCCGTGAGGAGTGTATACTACCACAGGGTCATTAGGCGCCGCGCAAGCCGGACTACCTTGTAGGTCCTTATGAATTGAACAAGATACTAAATTGTATTGCTATAATGATCACTACTAAATAGTAGGCATTTATTAGATTATATAGCATGCTTACTTGTGTAAAGTAATTACTTTACCTGTTGCGTAATAGTTGTTGCATAGAAAACATAGTTGCTTATTATCCTTGTTATTCCTATCATGTGGTAGTTGTACTTGCTTTTTTTTTATACATCATGAACCTAGTGGTGTAATTCGCTGAGGTCGGCGGCTTACCCACTGGAAACTATTGACTAATAGTTCTCACGCCCTCTTTGTTGTTGTTTTATTTACAGAGCCATCCACTGCGGGAGAGGCTAGGGATCGCGGCTGTGAGGAAGTGAATTCTCGAAATACGAGAGTTAGACTTCGTGCAAAATCGACCAAGGGTCGTGTTGATGATCTTTGGAAAAGCCAAAGATATTAAAATCACCAAAAGTGCATTGAAAACGAGTCCACGGGAGCAAATACTGCAAAATCTGCACTGGAGCAAAATTGCTCTCGGGGACCGATCCTTGGCAAGGAGGGACCGGTCCCATCGGCTGGTGTTGCGGGGTTGCTTGATGCAATCGGTCCCTGGCAGGGAGGCACCGGTCCCCGAACGCGAACCCAGCGAGAAAGCCAAAAATTTGGCTAAGTCCCGAAAATCCTGCTCTCGGAAACCGGTCTCTCAGGAAGGAACCGGTCTCCCGAGGACCGGTCTCTCTGGGAGAGACCGGTACCCGAACGCGTGACCCGAGCTGAAGCTCTCGGGGACCGGTCCCAAGTCGGGGAGACTGGTCCCTCCCTGCGCAGACAGCCCAGTGAGGGCAGTGCAAAGAGGCAAAAGTTGAGGGGGCCAGCTGGATATTGTTACAATATGAGGGCTTGTGGTCCCTCTCTCCCTCTCACTCTCTCATTCTACTCCCTCTCTCTCTCACACTCTCTTGCTCTCTCTATCTAGAAGAGAAGAAGAAAAAGAAGAAGAAGAAGAAAAGAGAAGGAAAAGAAGGAAGAAAAGGAAGGAAAAGAAGAAGGAGATCAAGAAAAAGAAGGCTTTGGACTTCTCCCTCTTCCTCTCTTCTCTCTTCTAAGCTAACCTAGAGGTAAGCTTCTAACCCTAGCTTGTGAAATTTGGAGTTTTTGGGTTTTAGCTCTTTGGATGGGATCAAATGGATCCCTAGCACCATGAATGGTAAGATTGGAGCTAGAATCTAGGGTTTTGAGATGGGTTTAGCTTGATGCTAACCCTAGGGCACCAAAATGGGATTTTTGGAAAAGTAGAGGATTGATCTCATTTGACCCTCCTCTAACCTAATTGGTAGGTGCCAAAACGCGGGTGCGAAGTCGGATTTCGCATTCGTCAAGTGGGTCAAGAGCTATCGGCAAAACAAGGCCGATTTAGCGTCATTTTGGATCAAGAAGACCAAGACTTCGTCGTAACGTCCGTTGGAGGGCATTTCTAGAGCCTTCATACCCTCAAGAGGTGGGGGGTGTCATCCCGAAGCATCCGGGTTTCTTTTTATGTCTAAGTTAATTATATTGATTATATTGTGCTATAGGAATAGTAGTTGTACATTCCATTTCCTTGCATGCTCTCTTGGTAGTGTAGCGGGGTGAGCTTGACATGTGGACTAAGATAGCATGAGGATTGGGTCTTGTGACATAGAATCCTATAGCGGCATAAAGAGCCGAACTTGGACATAGCCTAGTAGAGTGGCATTGAACTAGTGTAGTAGAAACACTAAACTTGAACGAATGGCATGTCAACTAGTAGAAAACTTACTACAATGATCGAACGAGTGGCATCGAGTCTAGCGTAGTAAACATGACATGAACTTAGGGATAGTAGAAGTCCCCAACCTTGATTATATATCATGACTGTGCAGCAGAGGCACATTGACCCTAGTAGATAGGGTATCCTCTTGAGAGGATTGGATCATACTCACTAGTCTGTTTTCGCTGTCGGTGGTCGCTCCACCGTGGCACGAGTTTCCGGAGTACTTTACTAGGGGCAGACGTAGTTGTCCCGCAGACGGTCTCGGTGTGCGAGTGCAGCTTCTCCTCACCTATGAGATTGAGAGTGAGTCGAGGGTTTAACCTACGGATTAACAAAGTAGATTGGGTAATAAACATGAAATGCATAGTAGATTGGCATTATTACCTTGAGTAGACATAGTGTTTGTTGTAGTTTACATTACTATACACTTTTATATGCTCATGACATAATACTAACATGATAGTAGTTGTTGCATGCATTGTTATCATTGATGGCATGATAGAGTAGTTGCAGTTTATTTTTATATATCTATCTATCTCTCTATCTGTGCCAGCTTAGACCTAGTGGAAAAACCGGCGACGTCGGCGGCCGAACCCACTGGGAACAATATTTATATAGTTTTCACCCCATGTGGTTTTGGGGTACAGGTACACACAGAGGCGAGCCGAGCGAGGATCGCGGCAAGGGCTTAGCGCCCTGAGCTTAGTTAGTAGCTTTTCCTTTATGCATTAGAGTACCCTCGTGTACTAGATGATGTTTTGAATAGTTATTGGAGAGCTACTTGTATTTTGAGAAAAACTTGTATTTACATTTTGGAAGATGGAAATGTAATATATTCAAATGATGTAAATGTTGAATGGTTGTAATAGTTAGACTATCTCTCTTTATACACTTGTACATTCACTTATGGTTCTTGCTCTTAGTTATAGTGCACTTGTGTGCATCGTATCGATCATGTATGTTATTTAAGCATTCCCTGGGCGCTTAACTGTACATGATCTGGTTGCTTGGCCTTGGGCGAATAGGAGAGGTGCTGTCCGTTCGGCGGTCCGTCTGGCGCGTCCGAACCGTACCAAATTGGTAGTGGATTCGGGGCGGGGCGTGACAGCGGCAAGGGAGTCGCGTTTAGCTAGGCATAGCTTGGAGTTCCGCTAGGTGATCACCTCGCTATTTTGAGTTTGTTGATGAGGATGATGTTATACCTATGTATAGAGAGACTACCACATGTATATGTAGCTGTTTTGATGACCCTGTGATGTATATGTGTCGTTGGAGAATGGTACTTTACATTTTATACTCTTACTTCCTGTTCACTTTAGTGGAGTTTGTATTTGTTATATTCTAGCTTCTAGTACTTCTAGTACATATTGTAAATTCTATGCTCTGATAATATGTTAGACTCTTTTGTTGATTATTACTTTCTAGTATGGTTTTGGTAGACGTCTTGTATACTGCAGGTATATGGCGTGTCTGTGCATGTATCGGGTATGCTTCCGCTGATACCCGGGCGTGACAACTTGTCTTCAAAATGGTCTTTAATTTTGAAATATAAACCATTAAATGCCATTTTGGCAAATTCAGATTCTGGTATTTTTACAAAACAACAGCTCCTAGCCGTCTTAAATAGGTTTAAATATTCTTCAACCGATTCTCCTATTCTTTGCTTGAATTGAGCTAGATCAGCGACCGAAAGTTACGGCTCTGACCTGTAAAACTGTTCATAAAATTTCCTTTCCAATTCGTTCCAATCTCGAATCGAATTGGCCGGTAAACTTGTATACTAAGTGAATGCAGTCTTGGTTAACAAAATGTTAAATAACTTGAGCTTCAAAAAAGGATCAGCAGCGGCCTCTCGGTATTGAGCCGTAAATCGTGCGACGTGTTCGACCGTATTTTCGGTCTCGTCGCTAGAAAATTTATCAAATTTCAACATTTTTCAATTTGTCGGATAGGGATGTTTTATATCTATATTGGTAGGGTAAGGTGATCTAAATACAAGCCGCATTGCAGCTTGTAATCGAACAGGTGCCTGTGCTTGAACTGGATTCGGTCCTGGTGGTAACCCGAAATTCTGCGCTGCCGGATTAACCCCTGCATATTCGGGGCTTGCCCCCCGGCCCTAGTGTCACGCCCCGAGCCCCGCCTATTTGGTCGGGTTTGGGCACGCCGACAGACCGCCAAACGGACAGAGTCTCCCCTATACGTCCTAGGCATCGCAATCGATACAATTCACGATGTTCCAACCAGGAACTGAAATCAAGCGTACAGATTGCATAAGGAAGTATCAAAAAATATAAACAACTAGACTATTACAACCATTCACATTATATGCTTATTACATATTACATTTTCGTTTTTCTTTTCTTCAAAATACAATCAAGATTGTTACAACATTGTTTTCTCACAAGTTTATTCTTTTCTTTTCTTCTACACCCCTAGCTAGGCTGACTCGAGGTACCGCTATCTGGTCTCGGTGGTAGGGCGCTATCTACGGAGCTATGCCCTCTCTTCGCGCCGTCGCGCCGCTCACGTGCAAACCTGTACCCGCAAAAGCAACATGGGGGTGAGAACTATATAAATATAGTTCCCAGTGGGTACGGCCATCTAAGAGAAGAGCTCGACCCACCAGGTCCAGGGAGGCACTGCAACATGTTAGTCGAACAAATATCCAACAGATATATATATATATATATATATATATATATATGCCTCACAATCATGCAATATGAAAATCATGTGATTTATGCAACCAACTAGTAGATCAATCGATACTACTTTCAATCCTGCTATTCATAGCTCATCCAATTGACTTCGAAGTTATTCCTCTATTTTAAATTCGTGTCAATTACAATTCTAATCATATGGTCTCATTTACCTTCATCAACTATCCACCCAACTCGGTCTTGAGTCAATCATCCGCGGAGTACCGCGTAAAGTCAGGCTCGAGGCAAAGGACGTCTCACTTGCACCTCAGCCTTAAATCCACTCAACTAGGATATTGCTACAGCTCATGTGCTTATTACCCAATCACTTGGCTAACACGAAGGTTCGCCCTCAATCTCACGTTTTTAAGTCTCATAGGGGAGGAGTCTCACTGCTCAACTACCCCCGAGACCGCCTGCGGACAGCTAGCAGCAGTCGAGGCAGCACACGATGACTGCCTCTCGTGTGTCTAAACTCCGGAGTGCACAGCTTGTGTGGAGCAACAACAGCAAGCGCAGACAGGCTATGCGAACACGATCCAATCCTTGTGAACTGGGAATATCCTACCAACTAGGGATGGCATCATCATGGGATCAATGTGCTACTATACTCATTGGTCTAGTGTTTCAACTACACTAGGGTACTCATATGCTACTCGTCATAGGTTTACATTAACTAGATGCCACTCGTTATCAATTAGATGTTCTCGAAACACTACTTGCACATTCACTAGGTTTTCATTCACCTAGGGTCCAATTCACATTTACCATCTCATTATAGGGTTCCAAACCATATCATAGTGTTAATGCTACACTCGTATTTCACATGCCACTCGATCTAATGTATTTCACAATATCGACATTCTTATACCATCTAGTATATAGATATCCACATGCACATTTTATCTAGCATGTACTACAACATGCAATCATGCATCCATCTAGCATATTCTCATCTAGTATAATATGGTTCATGCATCATACAACATCATTTTCATGCATTCATGTGACAATTAACTCATGCATTCATCTAGCATTCAACACATTATATGTCATTATGCATTTCATCTCAACGGTAGGCAACATCAACTATATAACATGTTTCAAACATTCATATTATCATATAAGCCTACCAATACACCTATATGCATCAAATAGAAAACCATACTCCACTTTGACATGGAGACGACCGAGTCACTTCGGTGAGCACAACCACCTCGATTCGCGTTCCGATTGCTTGTCGACACTTGCAATCGGCCTCCCGCGTTACACGCCGCCTGGCTTGGCCCAATCCAGCAATTGCACATCAACCGTGCACCAACTCGCGGCTCCGAAAATTATAGGTCTACAGCTAGCCGCCACGGTGCCCCAAATCCGTTTTCATGATTTCTAGACGCCGCCTCGGCCCTCCAGCAGGAAACGAAGCCAAAAACACCGTTTCTTCAATATCTTCGCACCGGCTCGACGAATCGCCGAATCGACTTCGCCAACGCGTTCGTATACCTAGCAATTAGGTTCATATAGGTTCAATTTAGATCAAACCCATCTACTAGCAAAAATTCTATTTTTAAGCCCTAGGTGTTTACTATTGCAAGAATACCCAAATTGGAACTTGATTCATGGAATTTACATTCATTTAACATCCTAGGATTCCATTAAACCCATTTCTAGAGTTTATAAATAAAGCTCTAAAGATCTACCATGAGAGGGCTCAAGAAGCTCACCTCAAAGCTTGCTCCAAACCAAGGAGAAGATGAAGAAGATGAAGATGATTCACTTCCAAGCTTCAATCTCCATCAAATCATTCAATTTTGGGAGAGATCTAGAGAGAGAAAGGGAGGTTTCTCTCTCCCTCCATATATGCGTGTGTGTGTGAGGGGTTGTGTGTCACGCCCTGGGGCTCAGCGGAAGCCTACCCGGCACGTGTCCAGACCCGCCATATGTCTAAAACATATAAGGCGTCTACAAAATTTCCAATAATTAAAACTGTAATACAAAGAGATCTAGTGATATCAGAGCATTTTACAACTAGTTCTAAAACAAAGAAGAGAACATAAAGCTGATAATCCACTAAATAAAAGCATAAAGTAAAAGCAATAGGAGCCCCATAACGAGTGCTAAGTAAAGTACAAGGTGGTCTCTCTATACATGGCACAAAACCTCTCTCTCTCTCAAAATACAAAAAGGAGGAGTAACCACCTAGCGCAAAAGGACTCTCCACGAGCTAGCTAAGCGACACTCTTGCCGCGATCCCGTGCCTCCGCCGGTGCCGAAGGCTCTGAAAGGAAAACATAGAAACAGGGGCGTGAGAACTATTAAATAATAGTTCCCAGTGGGCAATTACTGACTTCAGTGAAATGCACCACTAGGCCCGAGACTATAAAAGAGGGTCAGTGTACAACTATAACAAGAGTATAAATGCACTGTAAATAAATAAATAAACGAGTACCCAATAATCATGATATCTCTACTTAGCATGATTTGCATGAGTAAAAAAAGCAACTACTATATGTATACACATGAATACCCAACATGTAATGCATGAATATGCAACTACCCGAAGTCCACAATGTAATAGTAAAGATGTCATTGTTTACTATTCTAGTCAATGTTCACTCGTCACTTTATCTGTTTAAAGTTCAGCTCTGATAAGACCCACCCGAAGGCTGTCTGGCTTTACCCTGCCTAATGGCCCCGTGGTAGTCAACATCCCGACCCTAGGAATGAGCCTTTCCCACGACAATCCACTTCGGCGCCCAATCCCGCATGGCGAACGTATCGCAATGGCCAACTCCGGAGTGCCAGCTTGTAGGGAGCGACCCTCACAAGCATGTGCGAATGAGCACAATGGCAAGCATGCTATCAGTATGTCACAAGTACCAAGTCCTCATGTCTACAACATGGAATATGTCACAACTCTCTCATAGGCCTATCTCTATGTCATCATGTCTAAAACATGGAAATAATAGATGCCCATGGCCTACCTCTATGTCTCAATACAATAGTCTCATAATGTGCTAGTCTAAGTGCCCCATTATGACACTTTCGTTTACTAAGTCCAAGCTTAACACAAAGGTTTATAAATGCTTAATTAAGTCATTCTAAACATATAGAACATGATTCTAAACGACTAGCATGAGCACTACCCAAATGCATGCATCAACACCCACAATGCTCTACTATATAGAGTAAAAATTTTCTTTGTGGGCAGAGCATAGCGAGGCTTTCGTGCATGAGGAGCGCGAATCTCATAAGCGTGAGCGGGGAGGGGGGAGGTCGCTAATGAGCGGTTCGGAGGGGCAGTCAAGTTCTAGGTGCCACTTGAAGCCGTCCTTTACTCGATCCTCCCCAGGTTGTGTGGTTTGTGGTGGTACCCACCAGGCGCGGCGGTGTGCGCTGCGTGATGGAAGATGTATCCATTGTGGGCAGCTAGGCCATATGCGGGATGAGTGTTCGCGAGGTGATAGCCGGGCCTTGGCGTTGGTGACGGCTTTTTTCTCTCCGGGACAGCCGGCGGGTGTGCCACCTGCGGCACGGTCGGGAGAGCGAGTGATGACAGTGATGCAACAGAGGGGTCCGCGGCGGGCGCCAAGTGGCTATGGACACACGACCCAGCTTGAGGGACCTGCTGCTGACGGCGTCATGGCAGGTATGGTTTAGTTAATGCAGTTATGTGTTTCTGCATGATGTAAAGTGGTGCATTGCATGCATTGAGCATATTGTAAGAAAGTGAATTCTCGAAATTCGAGGATTGTACTTCATCCAGGAACGACTAATTGTCGAGAGTGTACCCTTTGTGGGAGTTGGAAATGTCCGAAACACAAAAAGTGCTTTGGAGTTGAGTCCGCGAGAGCAAATGAGGCAAATTGCATCATTGGGCTGATGTTGCTCTCGGGGACCGGTCTCTGCAGGTGAGAGACCGGTTCCACTGGCTAGTTGTAGCGGGGTTGCATGATGCAACCGGTCCCTCGTAGGGGGGGGGGGGACCGGTTCCCGAACGTGGTCCCAGCGAGAGATGCCAAAAATTGGCTAAGTCCTGAAAATCGAGCTCTCGGGGACCGGTCTCTCAGGTGAGGACCGGTCTCCCGAGGACCGATCTCCTGGGGAGAGACCGGTTCCCGAACGCGTGCGCCCGAGGGAAGCTCTAGGGGACCGGTCCTAAGTCGGGGAGACCGGTCCCTCCGCGCGAAAACTGCCCAGTGAGGGCAGTGCACAGGGGGGAAAGTTGAGGGGCTTTTATGCAAAATGGCTTTTATTTGAGTGGGCTGAGCCCTCTCTCTCCTTTACACTCTCTCATTCCACTCTCCCTTACTCTCATTTCTCTCTTGCTCCCTCTCTCTCTCTCTAGAAAGGAAAGAAGGAGAAGAAGAACAAGAAGGAGAGGAAGGAAAAGAAGAGGAAGATAAGGAAGGAGAAGAAGAAGGAGATCAAGAGGAAGGCTTTGAGCACCTCCATCTCCCTCTCCTCTTCCCATTGGAGTAGCTCTTGAGGTAAGCTACTAAACCCTAGCTTCTAGAACTTAGGGTTTTTGGGTTTTATGCCTTGGAATGGGTCAAATGGACCCTAAGCAAGCTTCTAAATAGATCAATCCCAAGAATCTAGGGATTTATTGGGTGGTTTGCTATAGGTGCAAATCTAGGGCTCCAAAATGGGGTTTTTGTAAAAGTATGAGATTGATCTCATTTGAAGCCTTGGAAACCCTATTGATAGGTCCCAAAACGCGGGGGCGAAGTCGATTTTGGCATTCGGCGAACCGACGTGAAGTTCTCGGCAAAATCGGGCCGGGCTAGTGTTGATTCGGGCGAGGAAGGCTAAAGCCTTTTCGTAAAGCTCGCCGAGAGAGATTTCCGAAGCCTCTACATCGATTAAAGGTGGGGGGTGTCATCCGAAACTTTCGAACTCCTTTCTATGTCTTAGATTGCATTTAATCTCATCTCTTCATGTTGCATTGTAGGATTGCATAGTAGCTCCATTCCTTATGCTTTCTAATTGATGACCTAGTGTACTTGGAACGCTTGGTAACTAGATAGGTGAGGATTGGGTCGGAAGGTGGATCCTATGATGCTAAAGATAGAGATGAACCCGATGGGGGTGTTGATGACATAAAAAGTAGTGTTATTGTTAAAGAACAAACGAGTGGCATCCAAACATTGAATGATAACGAGTGGCATTAATGTAGTGTAAATAACACTAGAGGTCGAAGGACCTAGGGATAGGTGGATTCCTTAGAAAATGCCTTGTCAACAATGAATTTAGAAAACTAAATAGCATTGCATGAATGTCGGGAATCGATGATTCCACGATAGTCGTTGACCCTAGTGTAGGGCGTCCTCACTTGGAGAGGATTCGATTGGGTTATTGACTCTAGTTGTAGAGCCTCCTCACTTGGAGAGGATTGGATTGGGTGTAGACCCTAGTTACAGTGTATCCTCACTTAGAGAGGATAGATCTAGCTCACAGTCTGCGTTTAGGATGGTATAGCCATCCAATCCCCACATGGAGGGGATTGTCGTCGAGTACTCCGGAGTGTCGTGCGACTAGGACCACTTGGAGGTCCGGACCACATGGAGGTCCGCAGACGGTCCCGGGCTTGGGTGCGCTTGGAGCTCCCTCCCCTCTTTGGGATTTGAAGGTGAGTCATGGGCGAGCCCTAGGGCCTCGCCACAGATTGGGTAAATGAAAAGGTTAAAGGTTTATTAATGTCATTGAACATTGCTATTCGAACATGGATCGAATTTGTTAGCATGGTAGCATACCTTTATTATATGATGCATGCATTCATATTCATGATTATGGGCATAGTAGCATAGTTTTCGTACTACTGCATTTACAGCTTTCAGATACATATCTATCTATCTATCTGTTGTTACTTGTGCCCACTTGGACCTAGTGGGGAGATTGGCAGAGTCGGCGGCCGAGCCCACTGGAAACTATGGAAGATAGTTCTCACCCCACTCTATTTCCAGTGGTAGGTTCAGGGCTGCAGAGAGAGGACCGCGGCAAGGGCGTCGCGCCTGATCAGTGAGGCCGTGATAGTATAGTAGCTTTCCTTTTGCATTAGCACACCTATGTATAGAGAGAGATTCATGTAGGTGAGGTTGAAAAGCTATGTATTTCGAGGATCAAGTGTATTCATTTTGGGAAAATGATGTAAATGTAAAGAATGCAACTATTGTAATAGTTAGTAAAGTACTCTCTTTATTTCACTCGTATATCTTGTGGATTACTTGCTCTTCTTGTTGTTGGCACTGTTTGTGCCCTCGTTGAATGTGTATGTTTAGAATTTAAAGTCCTGGGTAAATTCTTGTACACATTCCTGTCGTTGAGCCTTGGGCGGACAAGGGAGGTGCTGTCCGTTCGGCGGTCCGTCGCCGCAGCCGAATCGTGCCAAATTGGTATTGGTTTCGGGGCGGGGCGTGACAAGTAACCTCCTCCCTATCTAGCTAGGTAACTCCCTTGCCACGATCCCGTGCCTCCACCGGTGTAGAGGGCTCTGTAAAGAAAGCACAAAACAGAGGGCGTGAGAATTATTAAATAATAGTTTCCAGTGAGCAATTACTGACTTCAGTGAAATGCGCCACTAGGCCCAAAGCTAAAAGGGGTAAGTGCATGTAGAGGCAAAACGAAACATTAAGCAACAAAATAAAAGCTTACTACAACAGGATATCTCTACTTAGTTTGAAATTTGCATAAGTATGAAAGCTACTCTAACATGAATGTACAAGAGTATAACTAACATAATGTCCACAAGCTATATAGTAAAATGTCAATGTTTACTATTCTAGTCAATGTCCACTTGGTATACTAAGTCACCAATGTTCCAATCCTGTAGGACCTACCCGTGGGTAGTTCGGCCTGTGCCGTGCCTAATGGCCCCGTGGTAGTCAACATCCCCACTCTAGGAATGAGCCTCCCCCCACGGCATCCCATTTCGGCGCCCAATCCCACACGGGCGAGCATGTGTTGTGATCGCTATCTCCGGAGTACCCGCTTATGGGGAGTGATCCTAACAAGCATGTGCGAATGGCACAATGGCAAGCAAGCGTAATATCCGTCTCAAGTCCCAAGTCATCATGTCTAATATATGGAATATAGCATATGTCTCAATGGCCTATCACTATATCATTATGTCTAAAATATAGAATATAGTCGATGTCCAATGGCCTATCACTATGTCTCTATGTTGCAATTTCACAGTTTACTAAGTCGAGTGCCCCTTTATGGCACTTTCATCCACTAAGTCCAAACATGAGTATAGTGTTCAAGAGTACTAGATTCGAGTCATTTTCATCATAGAAGACATGTTCCCAAATTGCTAGAAAAAATACTTTTCACATGCATACGGAATACACTTAGTGCTTTACTATATAGAGTTGAATTTTCATGATACATAACCCCTACATTTTAAGTATTCTAAAATTCATAAAAATTCTATCTAGCATGAATATACATACATTTCGATGATACGACAAATATAGAACACATAGGAGACATTTCTCTCATGATTCATGAATTCAAACCCACCGTGACTCTCGTAACTCTTCGTTTCGCCGAACGAAGGTGCCCACTACTCTCCTAGCACCCTAAAGATATAGAAAAGAGAGATACACGAACATTACGAACAACCCATAGTTCAAACATTAAGCAACTCAAGTAAAGGTGAAGAAAACTCACCGAATGCGAAGGAAACTCTCTCGATCACTACAACAAAACTAAGCTATAGCGACACTTTTAAGTGTCCTTAAAACCTAAAAAAAGTGTTGCTGGCAAAAATACCGACACTAAAAATAGTGTCGCTATATGTGCAGTCCCTAGGGTATATAGCGATACATAATAAAGTGTCAGTATATCCCAAAATAAGTGCTGCAGTTTAGTGACACTATTTGTTGGGTTTTAGTGACACCCATAAGTGTCCCTAATTTTTTTTAAAAAAGTAATATTTTTTTTATATAGTGACATTTTATAAATGTCCCATTGTCATTCAAAGTATAATATTTTATTTAAATAACTAGTGTAGTATTAAACTTTAGTTAAGCTAATCTCATGTACATTAAATCGATGAAACTAAAAAAAAAAGCAATTAACAAAGTTTCTTAAATTCTCGTTAAAATGATAAAACTAAAATCATACGTCACAACAATAATATCCACTCATGTGTTGTAGTAATTATAACAAATTAAACTCTTTAACTGAAAAAAAAATACAAAAAATCAAAAATTGTTTGATAACAAAAATAAAAAAATGCATAAACGAATTCTGATCGGCTCCACGACTATATACTTGAACCTACACATTGAATAACATTTGAATTAGTTCAAATTTGTGCAACATCCTTGATTTGCCAAACATTAAAAAAGAAGTGTATTGCCTATGTTTTATAACAATAAAATGCAGCAGAATTCCGCAAGAAATTAAAACAAATCATTTTCCGTCAAAATTAGTATCGAGACATTAATAATCCAATTATAGTTCAGAAACGTTGTCATCATCCCTGAGCATGCATTTACATGAAAGAAGAATATAATTAAGCTTATTCGTTATAGTCGGAGCTCCTACATCAAAGGGCGTAACTTTTTGAGTTTGTACAATCGAACTAACACTAGAAATATGTTGCTTGATTTCATTCAGAAAAGCATCCACTAATTGATACTAATAATATCAGCATAAATCAGCATAGTTTTAAAAGAAACTGAAAGTAAGTTTTAAATAACATACCAAACTAAGAGTTAGTTACTTGTCTGCATGTTTCTTGGTGAGCTGCGAAGAGTTCATCGTACCTTAACTGCAGGTCCAATTTCTCAGCTTGTAGTTTTTCATATTCAGATATTGACGGACCGCCTAATTTTTGTTGAATGAACCTGATAGATAACATAATTTAAATTTGCATTAGGAATACAAGACAACCGACTCCCAGAAAAAGCACATTTCTCATGGGTGTTTGGGTAAAGCTGCAAGAAACATTTCTTATTATGTCTGATAGAAGCAACTTATTTCTGCTGTGAAGCAGAAGATTCTGCAAAAAATCCCCGTTTCAACCAATTTTCGCAATATTTTCACTAGCACAAATAAAAAAACCTAGAGCTTCTCGCTAAAGTAGGAAACGAAAATTAGCTTTCATCCAAAACAATAGATTAAATTGGAAAAGGGTATTTATGAAAAGAACTGAGATGGCATCTTCAAACAAGTCTGCTAAAAGCTCCATCCAGGAGCAGCTTCAAAACCAGAAACATAAGCTCCACCATATAGCTTTTGCTTTGGGGTTCGAAAGCCCAGTTTAGCTTCCTGCTCCAGCCAGAAGCTCCGAATTTCTTTTAGCTTCTTGGTTTCAGCTTCTTAGAGTAGAAAAGCTAATGTAGGGGTGAGGCCAAAAGCATGCAAAACAACAGTATAGAAATTCATAAGAAAATGGCAGCTTTTAGTAGTGTCTTTCAAAGAGCAAATAGTGCAGTACAACAAATGAAATAAAAAAAAAAGAAGAGCAAAGTACAGTGTAATAGAATGCAATTAAGCCTTTACATAAATTTGCTAACTACCAGACCCTGCCATAGACAATAACAAAACAATCTTAGTAGAATCAATTGATGACTAATAATACAACAATATAAATCATGTAAGGCGCGACAAAGAAAAAAGCAGAAATTACTCACAGGAATTACGAACAATATAAATCATGTATGCCACTGTGAACTTCGTTCAGAAACAAAAGTGAAGGAATGATCTGACCAAACCTTTCTTTTATGCAATCAACAAACATCAAAAGTTGTGCATATTAGTATTTAAATCAAAGTACAATAGTGAAGGATATGCTTAAATATTATACCTAGATATTATCCCAAAAAAATAAACTTATGAGAGAGAGAGTACTACTTTTCCTCCTGAATTTAGAAGATTCCGCAAGAAATGCAAAAAGCTACTCATTAGTCATGCATTCACCATTAACTAGAGAAAAATTGCAGCTCTAAAGATGGTTCATGCATTTCTTAGAAAAATAGAGAATGGCTCATAGGGTCCTATCTTTACCCCTTCTAGAGGGGTCTTACGATTAGAGAGGCCAACCAAACTCATAATTAATAATAATAATAATAACAGGAGAGAGAAACTGAGGGAGTCTCCCCTATTGCTCTAGCCTAATAAATTAACATCGAAAGATAAAATACACTTCCAACACATTTTGCACTTCCTATTTTTGATGAGCTACCCTAGTAATTTTTCTAACCGACCCACGAAAATGCATGACCTACTCATATCATCTTAGTTTCCATCTATTCCCACAGAGAACGCAGCCTTACTGAGATGAATAAAATAAACCAAATTATTAAAGTACACTCTAACAAATTTTTACAATTTAAATTGATCACACAGTTCAATAAAAGACCAGGTACTAGGTAATTTCACTCGCTCAGCAAAACATCTTATAGCTCATCAAAAATACAAAAAATAGTGAGCTTATCTTATAGCTTATCTTATAGCTATAAGATAAGCAATAAGATAAATCAAAGTACAAAAAATTTTGAGATCATCTGTTCGAAGCTATAATATTCAAGCATATAGCTCCTTACCCTTCACTCGAAGCTCCATTAATGAGGACCACATGCATTTATTCTGATCAAAGAGTAGAAAGATCCTATGTTTCATGTTTGAACTACTAAAAGTGAAGGAATGATCTAACCAAACCTTTCTTTTCCGCAATCAACAAACATCAAAAGTTGTGCATATTAGTATTTAAATCAAAGTACAAAGTTGAGCAACAAAATTATGACAAAATTAAAACCATAAGAAAGGTAACACTACCAGGGAAGTAGATAGAATCACGAAAATTGCTGCACTCTTTATCTTAGTCTTCATCAATATCATTTGTGGCAGCAGATTATAATTATCTAATGCTTTACCTGTGTCGATCTTGATAAAAACTAATAGAGAACGGATGGTCTATTATGCATTGGAAAAAATGACAGAGAATAGACAACAATCTATTACGCCATAAATCAGAAAATGGGTGGTCTGATCCAAACATTGTTGTTACACCGCAAAACTTAACAGAGATGAGAGTGCCAAATATATCTATACCGCAAGTTTATTCAGGACTTGGATCATCTATTGTCACGCGCCGGGACCGGCGGAGGCCCTCCCGGTAGCGTGCCCAGACCCGCCATATGTCTACACATATAAGGCGTCTATAAGAAAAGCGGAAGTAAAAGCAAGAGATGGAACAAATAAGAGAAGTGAAATAACAAGCAACTAATGATATCAGAGCGAGTAAAGTTCTAACATCTATACTAATAGTAATAGAGCATAACTAAAACATAAAAGTAAACATAAGTTATACAGTATCAGCCTCTAATACAAAACTGGTGGTCTCTAGTACACTGGTAAACTCTCGACCTCTCCAAAATAAAGTACAACGAGAGGTAGACCACCTAGCAAATCGTCCTCGAAGGAAGCTAGCTCGAAGCAACTCCCTTCCCGCGGTCCCTGGCCTCACCCTGAGTGGAAGGCTCTGAAAAACATCGAGAAAAAGAGGGCGTGAGAACTATAATTTATAGTTCCCAGTGGGCAATTACTGACNGTGGATTCGAAGTGGAGGCGTTCGTGGATTCGAACGTGAGGGCGTGGACAACCCGGAGGATTGCACGAGATTCATAGGAGGTTAAGAGAGGTTGAGTCCGTGGAGTCGGTAATCACCTTGTAATCTTTTCTCTTATCTGAATTATTTTTTCGTGTGTTGGTCCCGTGGGTTTTTCTCCAAGTTGGAGTTTTCCCACATAAATCTCGGTGTGATTTTTATTTTCCGCACTTATTTTTGTTGCATCGAGATTTGTGGTTTTTGGCTATTTCACCTATTCACCCCCCTCTAGGTGATAGATACAATCTAGATAGATCCTTGGGCTCCACAAAACTTTCAATTGGTATCAGAGCGGGATCTAGATATATTGCTATCTAATGGCCGAAGGCGGTAACATTAATCGACCTCCGCTCTTCGACGGCAGTAATTATGCCTATTGGAAAGTTCGCATGAGAACTTTTCTGATTGCAATCGATGAGGGCGTTTGGCAATCAATCGAATTTGGATGGAAACATCCTATTGAAAAGGTCGAGAATGTTGAAACGCCAAAACCATGGAACAAGTGGACGAAAGAAGAAAACGAGACATCTTCGTTTAACGGCAAGGGCATAAACGCTTTATTTAATGCATTGTCTCAAACGGAGTTTACTCGTGTTTCGGCATGCAAAACGGCAAAGAAAATTTGGGATACTCTACAAGTTACGCATGAAGGAACAAGCTTAGTAAAGGTCCAAAAATTGCAAATGCTAAAAAGCAAGTTTGATTCTATTTCTATGGATGAAAATGAGACCTTTACCGAGTACTACACGCGTCTACAAGACGTAGTCAATACATGCGCTAACTTGGAAGAGAAAATTCCGGATTCAAAGGTTGTTAGAAAGATTCTTCGAACTCTTCCGGAACGCTTTCGGGCAAAAGTTGCCGCGATCGAAACCGTTAAGCATCCGGACGAGATGAAAGTCGAAGAAATAGTAGGCGCTTTACAAACGTATGAGATGACTTTTCCTACTAATCAATCTTCTTCCAAGTCTTTCTCTAAAAGTACAGGGGTTGCGTTGAAATCGACAAAAGAGGAAGACGGAGACTCGAATTCCGATGGAGAGATCTCAATTGCCGACTTTGAATATCAATTGGCGCTTCTAACGAAGAAGTTTCGTCGAAATTTTCGGAACAAGCACAAGTTCGACAAGGCTACATCGTCTAAGCAACAAACGTTTTCTAAATCTTCTACATCTAAAGAGAAGAAGCGTGCAAAGGCTTCGAAAGAAAAGGATGAATTTGAAGGCGAAATCTGATGCTTCAAGTGCAAAGGCTACGGTCACATCGCAACGGATTGTCCCTCAAAGAAATCGTATACTAAGAAGGCATTGCAAGCAAAGACGTGGGATAATACAACTTCAAGTGATTCTAGCTCAAGTGACGAAGAAAAGAATGGAAATCTTGCTTTATTTGCTACATCTACCTTGCCTTCGTCTAACGTTGTATGTTTATCCTCTATTGCTACTAATTCTAATATTTCTCTTTCTTCGCATGATTCTTCGAGCGACAATGGCGAAAGCGAGGAGGAATCAAATGACGACGACATTGCGGAAGCATACAATCAACTTCTTATCGAATCAAAGAAGATGGCTAAACTGAATAAGAAGTTGAGGTGTCGTTTGTTGAATCTTGAAGAGGATAACAACAACTTGAAGACCATGAACAAAGCTCTCGAGGAGGAAAGAGAATCAATTTTGAAAAATAATTTGGACCTCCAAGAGAAGTTTAATGAAGCGGAATCAACGATCAAATCATATAAAGACAAGGTTGGATTTTTGGAGCAACAATTCGAGGAATCGCACACGTCCAACAAGTCATTGACCAATCAAGTTCGTCAACTTCAATCCGACATTCAACGATTTTCTTCCAGATCAAAGAAACTAGATCCTATGCTCGGATTGGGTCAAACGAACAAGCTTGGACTCGGATATGAACGGACATACGTTGAGAAGGATTCAAAATCAACTTCGAAAGTCTCAACAACTTTGAAAGACAAGGCATGTCATCGATGTGGCGTCAAAGGACACATCAAAAGGAATTGCCCAAACAAAGAAAAGATGAATCAATCGGCAAGGTCTTCACATCATTTGACAACTCCTAAAGCTCAAGCGGCATCATCTACAACTCGACTTCCCCCGCGGAATCAAAAGAAAAATCAAGTGAGTCGAGTACCTCAAAAGAATCGGACTTCTAAACCGCAACGCAAAGTTCTACCTAAGCCTCAAGCAAAGAAAACACCAATGGTTGATCTAAAATCTAAGCAAATTGCACCAAACGTCGACAAGCCGAGAAAACCAAATATTCGACAAGTTTGGATCCGGAAAGGTGATATCTTTCCTTACTTCTCGTCTTATTTTTGATTTCTTGTGTAGTACTTTGATAGATGCTTGTTGCATAGTTTTATTCATTGCATTACATATTTAAATGATTTTGGTGCTTTGAATTTTGTTTGGTTAAAAATCATTTTGAGGAAAGGTGTTTAGGAATTCAAAATTTTTGAGAAAGGAGATGATTGAGAATCATTATTTTGGGGAGAGAAATTTCTTTAAAGTCGCGTAAACGGTATTTAACTTCACAATCATATTAAGTTAAATTCATATTAATTATCGTTTTTACTCCACTTTTTATTATTTTGACAATAATTTAATATATGATTTCTTAATGCATATATTCATCAAAATTTTGAAATCAAATTTGATCTCTTGGTGATTAATTCATCTTGGTTGTGTGTGTTGGATATGATGGATGGATATTCTCTAATTGACTAAAATTCGTCAAAATTATTTTCAATTGTGAGATTGTCTAATTTATGGGGAGTTTGAAAATAAAAAAAAAGGGAAAAAGATACTCCTATATTTAAAAGATGTGGAAAGAGTTACATCCAAAAGGTGTGTGAAAACTACCACCACATGTAGGAAAGAGCTACCACACTGGTTGTCCGGCAAGTGTATGAAGCTACCACATGGAGATTAATTGAAAAGCCGAAAAGGTTGAAATTTTTTTTTTGAATATTTTAGAATTTTCGGAGTTATAAGGTGTTAGTTTGAAAACGATGCTCAAAGAGTCACCCCCGATATCATATTAGTTAAATCTATATTTTGAACGGATTGCGACAAATTGATGTCAATTTTGCCGAATTTCTAAATATCATTTTTCGTGAACCGTTACATCTTGATGATTTTGAAACTTGAGGTCATTTATAATAACAAAATTTGATGTTTCGATGTATTTTGAAATCTTATAATAATTTATTTTCATCATAATGATTTTTGGAGTAAAATCTTTAGTTTTTATGAAATTAATTTTATTATGAAGCATTTTGAGGCAAAATTTTCAAATTCTGGCATACAGGTTTTAGTACCGCACGACAGAATTTGTTAAACGGTTCAATCATTTGTTTCCCTCCAAAATCCATAATCCAATCGCTCTCTTTCACTCTCTAAAAATTCCTATATGATTTCTACTATGTTTTTCTCTTTATATGCTTTGTGTTTGGCAATTTTTGACAAAAAGGGGGAGAACATAGATGTAAACTTTTGAGAATTCAAGAAAAAAGGGGGAGAACATAGATGAACAAGTGTTGATCGAAATCAAAGGAGAAGATGATGAATTCAAGAAAAAAGGGGGAGATGTGATCATCAAGAACAAAGGTGGAAGAATCTAATGTTTTGATGTAATTTCTTGGATAAATTGTTTTGCAGGAAATCAAGACTTCAAGAATCCTAGTTGTGTCTAAGTCATAGAATATATTTTAGGAGTTTTGTTGTAATTTTGAGTTTCAAATTATATTTGGATTACACGCGAGGAGTTCAATGTTTTGGTGATGACAATTGAACTTCGTTTTTCTTTACGATGTAATTTTTGAGTTTGTGTGTGTTTTGTCACGAAATTGCCAAAGGGGGAGATTGTTAAGTCTTGTGTGTTGGCAAGTTTCGTGAAGTGAATCGGAGTCTTGAAGAATCGGTGCGTGTCGTCGAAGATTGAAGAATTCAAGATTTCGAAGAAGTTGGAAAATAACTCACGATATGAATCACGACGTAAAGGTAAAGTTTTAATTCATGTTATGGTGATTCATACTTAATTATAGACATTAGAATCATTTAATCAAAGTTTAGTTGATTAGAAAGTGCTTCGGAACTTTGCGGAACCCGGAACGGTGCAAAATCGTGAAAACTTTCTAATCCGACTCTAATTGATTCTAAAGTCTATAAATAAGCTATTGGGGTTCTCTAACATATGAAGCATCACGAAAATATATGTTTGAGAAACCCTAGAGGCTCGGATTTCATCTAAAACCTATTTTCCACATAAAGCCTCTTTTAGGTCAAATCGAGATATTGAATTTTCATATCTATATGTCGATTTGATCTCCGCTTCGCTTGGAGTTTCTTTCCCTGGTTCTCATCGATACTCTAAGCGAAAGATCACCATAATCATGATGCTCTTCATGAACGGCGTCATGGATTTGGCGTGAACGAAGGTGGTTCGTGGATTCGGATCGTAGGCTCGTGGATTCGAGTGGCGTCGTGGATTCGGCGTGATTGAAGCTTCGTGGATTCGAAGTGGAGGCGTTCGTGGATTCGAACGTGAGGGCGTGGACAACCCGGAGGATTGCACGAGATTCATAGGAGGTTAAGAGAGGTTGAGTCCGTGGAGTCGGTAATCACCTTGTAATCTTTTCTCTTAGTGAATTATTTTTTCGCGTGTTGGTCCCGTGGGTTTTTCTCCAAGTTGGAGTTTTCCCACGTAAATCTCGGTGTGATTTTTATTTTCCGCATTTATTTTTGTTGCATCGAGATTTGTGGTTTTTGGCTATTTCACCTATTCACCCCCCTCTAGGTGATAGATACAATCTAGATAGATCCTTGGACTCCTCAAAACTTTCAGCTCCTGGTTGGAGTGTGTGCGAATTCTGAAGTGAGAATTTCGCCCTAGTGATGATTGGGTCTACGCTTGCGAGCGAGAGGTGCTATGTGTATGTTGAGACAGGTTTAGGCTGTAGGCCTACGTAGTATTGGTGGCCTTTGGACCACCAATGGAAACCGAGGAAAGCGATTTGGTGGATAGCCTTATCGAGAGGTTTGACTCGAATTCACGAGCAAAGTGTTCATGTGAGCTCTTTGCAAAATGGTTTGACGTTGATCGTGGCATATAGTATCGAAAAATGAAGTGCTCTTGGAGAGACCTTGAGCTTATGGCAAGCCACGTGGAATTTGAGGATTGGAAGTGGGGATGTGCCGAAGTGGACCATCTCACCTTAGAGCAAGAGGTCGGTGCGGGATTAGAGCACTCACGATGAAGCGATGCACCGGTGATATTGCTTTTAGGCAATGTCAGTGATCGAGTTGAAATGCATTCCCTGAAGGGGAAGTAAATGCAAAGAAGAGTTCTTTGTGTGCCGAGTGGCGAGTGGTGTTGGAGAGCGTAGAGTCATCGCGTTTCGACTTGCGCTACCATCTAGAGTGACGGAGACCGTAATACACTTTGTGAGATGTGCCTTGCAAAGTTGGATGCGTTTGGTGTCATGAACTTCGTAGTAGTCCTCTTGGATAGTTCCAAAGTGTGTAAAGCCATTCTGAAGTGAAAAAGTGCATTGGTGCTCTCAATTGCTCGAGGAGCTGAATTGAGGTGTGGTTTGAATTTTGCGGGCGAAATTCTTTTTGAGGGGTGGAGAATGTAACATACCAGATTTTGGTATAGAAATAAAAAATAAATAAAAATAGTATGAGATACTATTTTTATTGGATTTAGAGAAGTAAAACATAAGTCAGAAGTGACTTGTGCTGAAATCGGAATGAAAACAGAAGATTTATAATTTTCTGTTGGAACGGGACAGATAAATTAGTAGAAAATTCACAGTGTCAGAAAATTATGAAAACTGGAGGATATGTCAGAATTATTTTTATGAGGCTAGATTTAAAGTTTCATGTCATTCTGATACCCGGAAGGTGAAAAATAAAATTCGACAGTTATCTAATAAGATTACAGTTCGGTACAGCTTTTGGTGAACAATCGGGGTCAAAACTAAAAGATTAAAATTTCTTTCGTTAAGTTAAGTAAAATCGAACATGACTGTCAAATTTGAGCTCAAACGGATATTCAGAGGGCTCCGGCGAAAGATATCAGATTTCGAACTGCCTGAAGTGAATAATGTTTGAGGGAGATAATTATAAAGAAGCTTTTGCTTATTCTTCCTCTCCATCAGCCGACCACCACCACCACCTCACACGCACACATGGAGGGAGAGAGAGAAACCTTCATTTCTCTCTCTAGATTTCTCTCTTATCTCTCTAGTTCTCTCTCTAGAAATTTGAGGGTTGGTGGAGAAGATGCTTGCGAACGCGTTGGGAGCGACGGATCGAGCTTTCGTGCGCCCGTTGGAGCGGCGTGCTTTCGTCGCAACGTTCACATTTTGGTAAGCTTTTGGGATTTGGCTTAATTCTTAACTCTAAGTGTTCTAGTAGCCTCTAATGAGCATTGTTAGCATGTTGCTCCATTTAATTTGGATTATTTGGAGGTTAATTGCATATTAGGGCTCCGAATGGGGTTTTGTAAAATAATAGGATTTGATCTCATTTGACCCTCCGTAAACGTAATTGCTAGGTAAACGAACGCGTTTGCGAAGTCGGTTCGGCGATTCGTCAAGCCTATGCGAAGATATTAAAGAAACAGATGTTTAGGCTTCGTTTCCGCCTCGAGGGCCGAGCCGACATCGTAAAATCATGAAAACGGATTTGGAGCACCATGGCACATAACCGAAGACCTTTAATTTCCGGATCATAGATTGGAGGCCGTTTGGGTCATCACGCGAGAGTCTGGGCCGAACTGGGTCACGGGTGCCGCGGGAGGCCGATTGCAAGTGACTACAAGCAATCGGAACGCGTTAAGAGGTAGGTTGTGCTTACCGAAGCGATTAGGTCGCTTTCATGCCAAAGTGTAGTGTGTTTCACTATTGATGCATGGTGATAGTAAAAATGCTAAGTAAGAATGCATGCTAAAAATGCTAATAAATGAATGCAAGTGATAGATGCTAAGTAATGCATGCGATATGTGCCAAGTAATGATCATATAAGATGTATGTTAAGGAATGCATGTTGACATAATTGGAAATGCTGAAAGAATGAGTATTGACATAATATAAGAACACTAAGCCAATGCATGTTGACATATTATAGAAATGTTAGATGAAGCATGAGTTAAATGTTAGAGGTATGTATGAGATGCATGTTAGATAAACATATGAACTAGATGCATGAGCTAGATGATATATAAGTGCATGATTGAAATGCTAATAAAGAATGTATGCATGATTCCTAATCTGAGAATATGTTAGAATGACATGAAGGTTGAACTTGAGTCAATGAACACTAAGTAAAGTAAAGAACTCGACAAGTGTCATATGTAAAGAATCCTAAGTATAAATAACTAGGATGATGAGTGGCATTGAATCTAGTATCATTGAACATAGGTTATTCACGAGTGGCATGTCAAGTATGATTCCTAGGTGTGGACAACTAGGAAAACAAGAACATGAGTGGCATTGAACCTAGAGTCAAGTAAACCTAGGTTGTGAACGTAGTGACATGGAATATAGAGTCAAATGAACCTAGGTGATAAAGAATAATGAACCTAGGCTATGAAAATAATGACATTGAACCTAATGTATGATCTTAGGTTGAGTAAAGACTTGGACCTAGATAGGTCGACACTTTAGGGTGAGACCAATCCTTGAGATATGTAAAGTGGATTGTGGAATCCCTGCTGCTAGTGCAGCGGCTGCTAGTGCAGCATACAAGCTTGATAGTTCTTGGCCGCGGGTGCATGCGGCAAGTTCTTCTCCCACTGGAAGAACTTCGAGGCTTGTTATTGAGCAAGAATCATGAGCGCTAGGGTGCATGTGGCATGTTTCTCTCCCTATCGGGGATCTCGGCTGCGGGTGTATGCGGCATGTTCCTCTCCCACCGGGGGATCCCTGACCACGGGTGTACGCAGCTCTGGGCGACCCATTGGGCGATGTGGTTTGTGGATTGATTGCTGAGGTGTATGTGATAGTTCCTTCACCTCGAGCCTGACAGAGCGGCCAATTATCCGCATATGATTGACTCAAGACCGAGTCAAGTGGCATAGTTGGCTAAGGTAAAGTAACCTTAGGTAAGAGTGGCAATGTGTATAATATGGCTAAGGTGTGAGTACCCTTAGAATAAAGAATAAAGAATAAAGAAGGGCTAATGCTAAAGATTGGCAAGTAATAAAGAATAAAGAAAGGCAAATGTTAAAGAATAGCTAGTAAAGTAAAGAATGACTAAGAGTAAAGAATAGGTAAGAATAAAGTGTAGAAGCAATTAATCTACTTATATGAGTTGCATAATTTACATATCGCATATCGTAAGGCAAAAGCATGGTAATGTTAGTTGCATGATTTATGATTTCATATCTATCTATTGGACTAACATGTTGTTTGCCTTCTTTGGACCTGTTGGTCGAGCTCTTCCCTTGGGTGGCCGTACCCACTGGGAACCATGGAGTTGGTTCTCACCCCACGTTGTTTTGGGGTGTTACAGGTTCACACGTGAGCGGCGCGGCGGCGTGAGGTAAGGGCGTAGCTCCGTAGATAGCGCCCTACCCAGAGACCAGAGATAGTGGTACCCCAAGTCGGCATAGCCTAGGGGTAGTGGAAAATGAAAGAACAAGATATATCATACTTGTGATAAAGTTGTAATAACTATGTTAAAGTTAGATTGTATTTGGAAGTAGAAATCAAGGAATCAAATGTGATGTAATCTAAGAATGCAAAAAAATGTAATATGTGAGAAGAATGCTTGTAATAGCAAGTAGATTTATGTTTTTGATACTTCCTTATGCAATTTTTGGTTGAAATGTGTTCCTGGTTGGAACTTCGTACATTGTATTAATTGCGACGCCTTGAACATACAGGGAAGACTGTGTCCGCGGTACAGGGGAAATCCTGTCCGTTCGGTGGCGTGCCCGAATCCGACCAAAGAGACGGGCTCGGGGCGTGACACGAGCGGAACACGGAGTAGGACAAGTTGGAACAAGTTACAATGGGTTCTATAAGCATTAGGACCATTGTGTAGTGAATTGGGACCCGGGAGAGTGAAATCTGGGAAAATGGCTAAGTCCCAGAATTTCAGCTCTCGTGGACCGGTACCTAAGGGGAGAGACTGGTCCCCGTAGATTGGAAAATTGCCCCGCGGCTAAGTTCTGAAAATCCAGCTCTTGGGGTCCGGTCCCTGGAGGAGAGACCGGTCCCTGTGCGCGTAGGCAGCCAAAAATGTGAAATTTTGGCTAAGTCATGAGAGTGGTGCTCTCGGGGACCGGTCCGTGAGGGGAGAGATCGGTCTCCGTATGCGAAAACTGCCCAGATTGGGCTGATGTGAAAGATGGGAAGTTGAGGGGTTTAAGTGCAAATGTCACATGAGAGGGGTGTATATGTTGGTTGGCTTGTGGGTTAGGGCTCATTTGCTCTACCCTAACACAAAATCTCCCTCTCTCTCTCTAAAAATCTCTCTTCTCTCTTCCTCTCTCTCTAGAGCTTGGAGCAAGGAGGCTTTGAGGAGGGATCTTGGTGGAGAAAAAGACCAAGTCAAGGGTGTTGCTTGCTATTGTGCAAGTGTACAATGAAAAACTTGAACCAAAGGTGAGATTTCTTGGTTTTAAGCTAGGGTTTGGGTTTATTTCCTTCTAGCATGCTTCTAGGAGATGAATAGAGGATTTCCCCTATGTTTCTTCATACTAGGGACCAATGTTGGGGAAGATGACATTGTTGAGGGACCTATACTTAGGGTTTTTGGATTTTGAGGTCGAAGCTTGGGTTTGATCTCATTTTAACCTAATTAGTAGGTCAACGAATGCGTTGGTGTGCTCGGCTCGGCGATACGACGAGCGTACACGGAGATATTGAGAAAACAGGCTAAATTGGTACATATCGTCGCAGCTTGTGGCGTAGAGGTCTAAAAATCACGAAAACAGGATCACGGCATCCTAGCATACCCACAGGTGGGGGGTGCTATCCGGAAACACCGAATTTCCTTCTATGTCTATGTTACCATTATTGAGCATACTGATGTTAGCATTCATGCATATAGGGTAGTGTGATGAATATGATTGGTTGAGATTCAATTGTATGCTAGAGAACATATGAATTGATATAGAACCATGTGAACTAAGAATGTGAAAAACCCTATGTGTATGTGAATGTATGTAAAAGAGACTATGACAATAGTAAACAATGGTGACATTGACATTAGTGACGAGATTGGCACCGAGAATGTAAATGACTAAACAAGGTTTAGCTTATTGTGGCATCAGGACCATTGTGGCTCAGGTATAGTGGAAACGTGATATGGTAATAACCTATCATTGGCATCGAGGTATTGTTGCGTTGAGACAGGTTGGCAAACTTCCTCAAACTGAGGATTGGATCGCACTCACACTAGCTTGGCTTGAGGGAGGTAGCTCTTCCTCAAGCGGTGTACTCCGGAGTGTAGACACCACGGGGAGAGACCCCGTCATCGTTCCCTCGGGTGGTAGCGCTAGTAGCCTCCCCTGATAGACGGGAATTGTGGTTTGTGAGTTTGGGGTGAACCATGAGTACCCCGGAATAATTGGGTAAAAGCAAGAAAGAATGAAACATGAACATGCATGCATGATTATCTTGTACATGACTATATATCTGCTGACAGCTTTCTTGCAGGCATTGTATTAGTGGCATTAGATGGTTTGTTATCTATATTTCTTGAAATACATATGCCTGAATAGACCTAGTGAGCTAGTTGGCGCGGTCGGTGGCCGAACCCACTGGAAACTTCGTTTAGTTCTCACACCACCAATAACCCTGCAGATCCGTCCGCAAGCGGGGCGGCGGAGGATCGAGGCAAGGGTTTAGCGCCATAGTTAGCGGCCTCGGAGTTTATAGGCATACCCTATTTTTTAGTAATCAACTTTTGTATGTTGAACTAGAAAAGTTGTAAGAAAAAGGTGTAAATAACATATTTTGGGTTGAATGCCTTGTGATGTAAATGTGACTGAAAAAGAATATGAATGTAATAGTTTAAATTTACTTGTGTTTGACTCAAATGAAATGAAATAATTTGTATGTTGAATGTTTAGTTAGTTTCGATACTTTCACTTGTGATTTAGTGGTTGTTTGCCCTCATGCAAATCTTGTATAATTGCAATCGTTTGTATTGAATTGCTTGTATTATACATGTTGTTGGAGTCTTGGGCGGATGGGGGAGGTGCTGTCCGTTCGGCGTCTGTTCACGTGCCCGAACCGACCAAATTGGCGGCTCCGGGGCATAACAGATATGGTGGTATCAGAGCGAGTGAAAGCAAAAGTCTAGGATGGACTTAGGGACCTTAGGATTGGAGACCATAGGAACTTAGGAAACGTATGACGTGAATTTGGATAACACAGAAGCTAATTGATTGGGTTCTGATTAGTACTTCTCTAAAAGGAGTTAGAGATGGATTCAAGTATTCATTTGTTTTCTTCTTGAAGTGTTATGTGGGCGGCCGACTACATGACGCCGAGAGTTGAAAATGAGGACACTTGTTTGCTTTCGCTTAATTTGATAGTTATTTAGAACATGTAAGAGTTGCGCGTGTCGGGTAATAACGTGTGTTTCGTTTCAGGATCTAATGTCCCCGAGACATTACACGCGTCGGTCTGCTCCGGCATTACCTGATGAAGTGCCCGAGCAAGTTGGATCTGATGAAGTCCGAGAGTTGCGGGCCCAAGTAGCGGCTTTGGCCGGGGCTATGCGACAGCAAGGGGAGCAGATAGGACGGCTCCATGAATTGGTGGCTCGACAGGTAGCGGCGGCGGCACCTGTACCTCAGGATCCGCCCGCACCTGTAGCACCACCTCCTGCGGTGGCGGCGGCACTGATGACGGCTATTCCTCCGACGGCTTCGGGTTCTTCGGCTCCTATCCCGGAAGTACTTGAGGCCGAGCAGGAGCGGTTGTTGGCGATGTTGACGGCCTTTAAGAGGTTCAACCCTCCGACGTTCGAGGGTGATGTGAAGGACCCTTGGTTAATGGAGGCGTGGCTTTCAGTGATGGAGGCATTGTTCGAGGATATCTACACCCTCGAGAAGGATAAAGTACGCCTGGCGGCTCACTATTTAGAGAGGTCGGCTCGGGCGTGGTGGACACTAGTAAGGAACGGACGGTCTTTGGATCTTGCTTCCATGACTTGGGAGGCATTTCGGGAGTTGCTACTTATGGAGTACTTCCCAGAAAGCTACAAGCGGAAGATCAAGGAGGACTTTCGCAAGTTAAGGCAAGAAAACCGAATGGTGCCGGAGTACGAAAGGGAGTTCTCGCAAATGGTTGATTGCGTTCCGGGCTTGGTTCATGGAGACTAGGACCGAGCGGAGATCTTCGAGCGCGGATTGCGGCCGGAAATATTCAAGATCATTCATGCGCTCCGGTTGAAGACCTATAAGGATGTGTGGGATCGCGCGCTATGGGTAGAGCGCGGCAACGCTATTGCGCACGAGGAACGCGAGGCGTTTGAAAGGGACAAGGACAAGGAGAAGTCCAAGAAGCGACTAGCTGGTGGTTCCACGGGGCAGTCGAGTTCTAAACGACCCCCTCGGCACCCAAGATCGCAGTGGCGAGGAGGCAGAAGCCAGTCAAGGAGTCAGACGACTTCCTTCCCGTGTGTGATCAGCGACAGAAATCACAAGTCGAGTGATTGTTCTCAGCGTGACGGGAGGTGTTTCCGATGCTGCCAAGCGGGACACATGAGTTGGGATTGCCCAGGCGGCGCGTCACCTGCTCTGTCAGCTGTTTTAGCTCAATATGCTCCGCGACAGCTTGCAGGACTGCCACCTGCTATGTTGGCTGGGTGTGCTTCAGCACCACGTCAGCCGGAGGGATCATGTGCACCGAGTGGACGGGTTTTCGCCACTCAGGTGGAGGAGCAGCCTGCCGTACCCGCCGATGTGTATTATTCTGATTAATGGCATTAGAACAAGAGCATTGTTCGATACGGGTGCATCACATTCATTTATTGGTGCATCGTTTGCTAAGACTCATGGCATGGAAATAGTGCATAACCATGATTATTGGTGGGTTAACGCACCAGAGCATTCATTTAGAGTTCATGAGGAGTGCCTAGTTTGTCCGGTTCAAATCGGCGATTGGATCATGCCGGCGGACTTGCTAGTGTTGAAACAGATGTAGGGATTTGATGTTATCGTAGGAGTTAATTGGCTCTCCAAGTATTATGCCAGCATTGACTGTGACAGTAGGGTGATCACATTTCGTGAGCCTGGGCAAAAGGAGTTGGTGTATCAGGCGTGCAAAAGCTCGCGCTTCGTGGCGACTGTGTCAGCGGCGAGGGCGAGAAAGAGGATCAAAGGCGGATGAGTGGCCTATTTGGCGGACCATGGTAGAGGCTCAAAAGGAGCATCCGGAACTTGGAAATATCCGAGTTGTGTGTGAATTTTCGGATGTGTTTCCGGCGGAGTTACCGGGATTGCCACCGGATTGGGAGATCGAGTTCGTCATTGACTTGATTCCCAGAGCGGGGCCAGTTTCGAAAGCTCCGTACAGAATGGCACCGGCAAAGCCTAAGGAGTTAAAGGCCCAGTTACAGGACTTGCTCGACAAAGGCTTTGTCAGGCCGAGCGTGTCACCGTGGGGAGCTCCGGTGCTGTTTGTAAAGAAGAAGGACGGTACACTTCGACTCTGCGTTGATTATCGCGAGTTGAATAAAGTTGTCACGCCCCAAGTCCCCCTATTTGGTCGGTTTTGGGCACGCCGACAGATCGCCGAACGGACAGGGTTTCCCCTGTACTGCAGACAGAGTCTCCCCTATACGTTCAAGGCATAGCAACTCAATAAAAGTACAATGAGTTCCAACCAGGATCAGTATTTCAATCAAGATTGCATAATGGAAGGTATCAAACAACATAACACATCCTATGTTATTACATGCATTCACATTCATACATTTTTACATCACAAATCTCATTAGATTCTTACATTAGCTTTCACTTAACTTCCAAATACAATCCGATTTAACATGATTATTACAACTTGATTCTTTTCATTCTTTACATCCCTAAGTAAAGGCTAACTCNCTTAGCAACCTAAGGGAAGATACAGATACAGCGAAACATAACTCGTACATCATATATAAGTAAGTACGTACTATCCCATCAACATGTACACCTGAAACCTACCAATTAACATACGAAAATAGAACCTATTTTTTTTGTCTCTTGATGTTTGGTATCTCCTGTACATAACTAACTTGGGAACTCTACATACTTACACCCTGTACCTGAACTGATATCATTTGTTACCACTGTAACTATAATCTCTGTACTTATTGGAACTTTTACTGTAACAATTTGTATCCAAATTGGTATCACTGTAACACCGCTCTTGTTGAATCTTGTACTGTACTTGTTATCCATTCTTGGATAATTCTGTTACTGTAACACTGATCACCGATACCTAGGAGGCGCACTCCTAACCTAGCTCCGAGTGTAACTGAAACCGAACACCCTCCAGCGAGGGGGAGTTCGCCACATGAGCCTCACATCTGTGGTACCCCGGCTTGGGGCAGCTATTTTTAGGGAGCCCACCATCGCGATTTTCGGAAGGGGTCATCTGCCCTTTGTTTTAACTTTACCACTCGATAACCCCAATTGTTTCAATTGGCCTTTCTAACCCATTACTTTCCATTTCATTTCATTTCATTTCTTGTACGTACGTACGTATAGTTCATAATAACTAATGATAGGTGACTGTAAGAAAGAACGTCCGTATCATAATCTACGTAAGTCAATATACCAATGATAAAGGTAAAGAACTTTATGAATACGGATTTATCTGGATCACCCATTCAGCCGCTCCAGCCAACGGCTTGGGTGACCCTTGAAACAAGATCAAGAGTAATGGTGATTGGGATGTTTAGAATTACGCTCGCCCCGCCGCCTCCTGGCTCCGTTCCCAAATCGCGGCATCTATCGCCGGTGGCCCCTGAATATAGTAAAATATCAGTAATGGGAAAACCATATGTACATAGTTGAAGAAAACAACTTAATCTTTCAACATTTTCACCTTTGTTAGTACATTAACCACTTACTGATTTACATTTCCTAATACTTACTTTCTTTCTCTTACATTATCAAATGAACATAAACTACGTTATTCGTTAGTTCATATACATACAACATACATATCGGATCTCGAAGGCGAAAATAACAGCGAACGGGAGCACGTTCGGAACATATTAATGATTAGTGGAATGAACTAACGAAATAATATGTATGACAATCTCGGAACCCGCCCGCCCCCTCCGGGACAGGCAAGCCGCAGACAACTGCACTGGGTTTGGGCTGGTTTAACCGCCCCTAACCCAACACTGTGGTCGGGTCATCGTTATTATTAAGCAACCCGGGTTGGTGGCCAGGTTTTACAAATTCGGGTCAATAATAATGATCACAGATTCATAAAATATTTGAGTTACTATTGGGATAAAGGTAGCTTATACCCTGATAACCTCACAGTGTTTTATAATAATAAAAACAGCAAATTATAAATGATTACATACAAATAATATTTAGAAAGGTAGGCGTCGCTTCGCGCCGAGGAATGGATCATTAGGATACTTAGTCGTTGGGATTGCCTCGGGAGGGGCGTAAAGCGCGAGAGGCGGGAGCGCATGCCGCGGCACGGCGGGGCGAAGAGGAGAGGGAGAAGCAGAAGCCTGCTCTACCAGGCGAGACTGAAAAAGCAGGAGAAACAGGAGCGACGCTACCAACGGCAGGAGGAAGTCCTCGTGTCGGCGGAGAGGGCATGCCGCGCCACAAGGGGGGAGCGAAAGAGAGGTAGGAGAGGCGGAAGCGACGCGTCGGCGCTGTGGCACGCCAGATCGCGGAGGGGAGGAAGAGAACGGCGTACAGGATAGTCCAGGCGGAAAGGCATGTACACCCCTCCCCCCACCGCAACACGGCAGCCGCCATACCCGACGTAGAAAAGAAGGTAGCGTGCAAGAGTCGACATACCTCGGCAACGGGGTCAGAAACGCTCCTGCCCCCACGGTAGGAAAAGTCCTGTCTCCTCCACACCAAGACAGCAACAGAGGCGGCACCGGACCGCCTCGGCAACCATGCCGGAACCGAAAAAATGACGGAGCCTTCCGCCCGGTACGAGAGGACACTGCACGGGAAGACGTTGAGCGGTTCCGCAGCACCCCTCAGCCACCGGTGCGCATCTACCGAGCTACCCATGCCATCCATGCCAGCCCCATACCAGAGACTGAGGCCCACACAGAGTACGGGGAAGAAAGAGACTATTTAACTAGCTAGAGAACAAGTCTTTCTACCGAATATTTATGGTCTAATAAACGCCAAACAAAGAGAAAAGGACGACAAATGAAAAGAGAAACCAAGGGAAGCTAAAAAATAGGGACAAGAAGTAGGGGCGGCGGTAACCAAGGTAGGTCTAAACGAGCGACCACAACATCCAGCTAGCCAAGGGAAAAGAATACCACGTATAAGATAAAATCTATGCCCCAACCTTTAAATTACTTAAAAAAAAACGGAAAACAAGAACGACCGACACAACATAGATAAACAAACCGACGATGACACTAATACCATGAAACGCTGGAGAAGGCTAAAATTAACAACACAACGTAGATGAGCGACCACGACAGTCTTTTGACGTATATTCAACTGGAAGCTTCAGTCCTTAAAATTAAATCCTCTATTTTTTTTAAATACGTTTAAACATACTCACGGAAACGCGCGTGGTAAACAAACGAACTCTTTAAAATATTTGGGATGATTCCGATGCGATGAAAACAATTGAATACTCGTTTTAAATAACCCTTAAATCGACCACGAAACACACAACGAACTACTCTACTCGGTCACTCATCCGATGAACGTTCCAACTAACAATCTGATTAGCTTAGGAATATCTAAAAAAGGTCCAATCTTATGATCATATAAAATCGATTACGAAAACTACGATCACATTGAATACAGAAAAAAAAACACCCCATTAGATAAAAAAAAAATATTAGGTAAACGTCATGAGACAAAGGGATTGATAAGAAAATAAAAAAAAAGCATAAAAAAGATAAAGTATAAAAAACCAAACAGGGAACGTCGACCAGCATTATTTTCCTTGGCTATGGTAAACAATGATAAGAAGAACCAAAGTTACGAAACGGAGGGAATATAAAAGTGATATCAATTATCGATGAGACATAAGGACAACCGAAATAATAAAGATCAAACACGTTTTTTTTGGACTAAAGGATAATAAAAGGGGAGCCAAACACATTTGCTTTGTACTCGCTCGACAACTATCCGTTGTTAACATGTTTTTTTTTTTTTTCGTACCACCCAAATCCCAATACTCCGTGCACGACCCATCGTTATTATTTTTATACTATAACAAGAGAAGCCTTCAAACTACACCCCGGATTATAAAATCTAAAAAAAAAGGGGTAAACAACGACCGTTAAAAGACCCCCACCAGGTATTATGGTAATGAGTAGTATTAAATAAAGGCTTCTACCAACCATTATTATATCTCATTTTTTTTAATCGTGGTTGAGAACGCTGGTAATAACCGACTTTCTTATAGGTAGCTCACACGTCGTTTTTTACGACCACAAAACTAGCGTCGTAATACCTTCATCACCGTGTTTTCTATACCCATTAGATACCGGAGTTTATCAAACGTCCCATTACGACTATACCTTAAATTTTTCCCGTTCGAACTACCGGAATCCCGTTGCGAACGTGGCTAATAACGGATTTTTTTTTCATGTAGTTTATACACTTCTTTTTGTACCGCCATAGGAACGATAGACTCGAGTGAGCCAAGCAAGCTTTGATAAACTCGGATAACTAATAAGAAAAAAAAAAAACAATCGATGAAAGTATTACGATACTAAATATAAAGAAAATCACCACAAAGACAACGAAAGCTAGAGAATAAGAAAACCAAGTAACTTACAAACAATAGTCGATCGTTTTCAACACATCGGTATACATTGATAAGATTAATTTCAAGCATTCCTTAGGGGATATAGATTACCTGTATTTCTACCGTGCCAAATTTAAAAAATTTTCACAGATTTCCCCACGACGAAGATTCTTTCTTAGTCGATATACTAGAAGAACTATTTGACACAAAGATACCATACAATTATACCTTAAACCTCAAAAAAACGTTATTACATTCTAATTTTCAACTAATAAATTGTACCTGGATAACCTGTTAAAACAGTCTACAAATGGACGTTTTTACTGCGTGAGTTGTCAACGCCGAATGATTCGTAAGATTGGAAAAAAAAGAAAAAATAAAACCATACGGGATATGACTAACAAAATCGAAAAATACGGTCCCGACGACTATTAGTCCATACGCCTCGTAGAACCCAAAGTAAAATGACTTATTTACCAATCAACCAAACTATCATATACACCCGTCTCGAAACACCAAGTGACCCAATAAAACAGATAGATTATATTGTGGATTAGGGGAAAACTTCTCATAAAGGTAGAACCAAAGAATTAACTTATAGTGAGGCCAAAAACCTAATATATTAAGAAACACAAACTAATCGATCCAAGAAAAAGAAGATGTTTAAGTCTAGCAGACGGGTTTAAACTAGTGCTCCATAACTTGATATTAAGATGTTTAAGTTTTAAGTATATTAAGAAAAAGAGACAACTGAAAAAAAAAAAGAGGCGGAATGCACTCCCCACCTTGTGAGGTATAAGAAGATCATTCCGACACTTTCCTCGCTCAACGAACGCCTACCTCGCTCAACGAACGCCTACCTCGCGTCCTACAACCCAAAAGAAAGCTCATTTTAGCCCTTTTGTACATGAACTATATTCTAACATTTTCGTTTCGCGAAACGGAGTTTCCCACCGCGTTAGGAACACCCCTAATTAGGTTTCTACGGGGTCAATTCGTCCCCAAAAAATCCTAGAGCAAAAACCCCAATTTCGGTGCCCTAATAATGCCATATGTGCTCAAACCCTAGATTGATCTCATTGCTAAGCAAAAGAAAGCTTAGAATCGTCTAGGAAGCATTCTAATAAGGTTTCTAAACTTTTTAAACCATTCCTAGAACATCCTTTGCAAGTTCTAAGGTTCCACCATGAGAGCATCTCAAGGTCACCATGGATTTCATGGTTTCATGGTGTTAGAGGAGTTCTAGGTTAATTTAGAGGACAACAAACCCCAAAAATCTCGGTTTAAACCAAACCCTAGAGTTCTGCAAGCATGAGAACTCACCTTTGCCCAAGCCCTAGCAAGCTCCTTCTTGTTGGAGAGCTCCTAGGTCCACTAAATCCACCAAAACCACCTTCTTCTTTTTCTTCTCCACTTTCTCCACCAAACCCTAGGGTTTTTCTAGAGAGAGAAAGAGAGAAATGAGAGAGAGAGAGGGTGTGTGTGTGTGCTATGAAGAGAGGAGGGGATTAGGCTAGTTAACATGTTGTAACAATTACAACAAAGCCCCCCAAAAAGTCTTATTTGCATCAGACCTTGTTAAGGATTTTATAGGTTGGCGAATTTCGTAAAGTTGTTTGGAGTCTTGAAGAGTTGATCGCAGAAGTTTTTGAGAAAAGATTCAAATTGGAGGACGAAGACTCATTCGGAAAGATCGACACCTAAGGTATGAAGAAAAGATCATTTGTGGTGAAGATACATAATTAGAATAAGTTCAGAAGGCTTAGATTGCTTTAAAACAACTTTTCTGAACTTTCATGTGTTCTGGGACCGGTCCCTGAGATGGAGAGACCGGTTCCCCTAAGGTCCTCACTGCGTAAACCATGATGCAACCGGTCCCCTGTGATGAGAGACCAGTTCCCGAACCATGGTGGTTCTGTCGCGCAGCGAGGGACCGGTCTCAAGTTTGAGAGACCGGTTCCCGAACGATGGGTTTTTGGTCACGCAGAGAGGGACCGGTTCCTCACTTGAGAGACCGGTCTCTCACAGACCGGTCTCCTCGAGAGGACCGGTCTCTGAGGACGACACAGGTTTTTGAAAACGACTTTTTGCAATCCTAGTCTACTTCTAAGTCTTCTAAACATATAAATAAGCTATGTGGGTCATCTAAAATTAAGGCTTTGAATAATTTACCAATTCCAAATCCTAGAAACTTATTTCTTCCCGTTTCAATGCTTAGATTTACATGATGAATTTCTAGCAATCAACATCGACTTGATTCTTCGTTTTTACTCGATACTTCTTACGAGAATCAAGTAGATGATTGATTAAAGGTGAACCCTCATAGCTTATGGTTTTCAAAAGTTAAATCACCACAAATCTTCAATTCTACAAGCTCCGGAAGGAGGTTCGGCGCGTGGATCTCGCGTGAAGCCGAGGATTCGGTGGACGCTTCGAGGAGTTGAGGCGTTGACGCTGCGAGGAGTTGCAGCAAGGTCGATGGGTGGATTCCTATCGATCGAGGACTAGCAAAGATCACCGTCAACGAGAAATCGGTAAATTGAGTCGTGTGTTTTTGTCGAAATCACTTGTACTCAAGTTTTCTTAGTGGATTTTCTTTGCGTGATCGGTCCCGTGGATTTTTCACTCCGAATTGGAGTTTTCCCACGTTAAATTCTCGGTGTGCTGTTTTTAATTTCCGCTACTTTGTTTTAATTGCATCGAGACTTTCGAGTTTGCCGGATTTACACCTATTCATCCCCCTCTAGGTGTTACTTACCTTTTAGATCCTCGGGATCCATATCTTACAAGTGGTATCAGAGCGGGTATACACTACAGGAAAAAGCGCTCGTAGAGGCGGTTGTTATTAATTGTAGAGGCGGTTTAAATCGCCTCTACAAATCGTAGAGGCGGTTTCCGCAACCGCCTCTAGACCGCCGGCGTAGACGCCGCCTCTACAACGTAGAGGCGGTTTGAGCGACCGCCGGGGGAGCGTAGAGGCGGTTTTGTAGAGGCGGTTCCGACCGCCTCAATAGTATTATTTAATTATTTTTTAATATCAATCAATTTTAATGTATAGAGGCGGTTTAAACCGCCGCTACAAATAATAATTTCTAAAGGTGGTTTGAACCGTCTCTACAGATTAAGATCTGTAAAGGCAGTTCCAACCGCCTCTACAAATATTGATATCCAGAGACAATATGTAGAGGCGGTTTCAACCGCCTCTATCACAATAACAATAGTAAAATATTATATTAATATTTATTTTAATTTGTATACATAAAAAGAAAATTATGTTTCTCATCAACAAACAACCAAAAATGTAATTTAACATTTAATCAAAAGATCATATACTAATAACATAAGAATTAACACAATTCTCAATAAGAAACATACCAATTTTTTATCATAAGATCCAAAACACAATCTCATACATTCAATATATATCGAATAGTATATAACATGACATTAAGTAACAAAAAGTTTAAATAGTTTTAAAGATGGTCAACAGTTGAGTTTTCTAGTTTACAAAAATTTAAATGGTTCAATGGTTTCCTTCACTTGTAGGTTCATGACTTGCATTCGATGATCGATGGTTGCCTTCACTTGTAGGTTCATGACTTGCATCCAACTCTTATCCATTGTAGAAAAACAACTGAAAAAAACAACAAAAGTTTTATTTAATCCCAATGCATAGTTATGAAGCTAACGATTAACTTAGTGATAATAACTAACTAAATGATAATAAAACTAAAATATTAACAAAAGCTAAGAACAAAAAGGGGATATAGTATAACTTACCTAATCTGCAAACAGAAGAAGAAGTAGAAGATGACCACAACTATAGCAATCCCACAAGTTTTTTCTTCCCTCGCTTTTTCTTCCTAATCCCTGTAAATAAGAAGATCAATTTGCTTGATCTAATTAATGGGCATGTGTCATTTTGGTATTATCAGTAGCAAATGGGTTCCTTTGCTACCGATTTATTTTTGATAATACAGTCTTCAAATCGACAATAGACACTAAGCCATAATTTTAACTGCTTAGCACTAGTACTGTAACTTCACCTATACCAAATAAAACATTGTCCCACAATCAAACCCTTTATCAAGATGCAATATTAAATAATAATAATAATAATAATAAAATAAGTTTACTTACTAATTGTCAAAGTTAGTCTTTCTTTTATTTCCTCAAATTTATTGTCCTTCTTTTACTATTCGATTCCCATAACAATCAGCATTTGATCAAATGAAACAACAGCAAAAAGATGGAGAAAAATTGGCAATCACAATAATAGCAGCAGCAGAACATTTTTACAAGAAAATTGTAAGTATGTTGAGGGAAGTGTACAAAAATTTTCACCAAAATTCGTTACCTTGGGAGCTATTTGGAGTAACAGCATCTTTACCCAAATCTATCCAGCTTACATACTATTGAGTCTCCTAGAATGAAAACTAACTCATCTCTGAATTTTCTAACTGCATTGAACAATTTTCATCCAATTCTGAAGTTTCAATCAAACTAAATCCTAAATTGTAAGACAAAGTTTCAATCAAGCTGAAAACTAAATTGTAAGATAAATGAATAGATTCTGAACTTTCATCGATTCTTCAATATTTTTCATTGAGTATTATAGTCACCAATTATATAACGAAGTTTACTATTTTTTTCTGAAATGTTTTTGCAAGAATTACAGGAATAGGTTTAACCACATAGTATGAGAAAAATTATGTGGAAAGAACTCAATCTTGTGAATGACATTGCATATTCCAAATTAAAGTCATGTAACGAATATCGTATTTGTTAATCGTACCTATATCTCTTCCTTGAACGATGAATCCAAGCCATTGCAGGCGGGAGGACTCCAAAGAGAAAGCAATTTGCATATACTCCTGAAAAATCTAAAGCCTTAGAAATGGCCGTTGAGAGGGGCGGTGGGCGCGGGAGAGGGTAGCGGCGAGTAGAGGGTGGGGAGGGTCTGAGCGTCGTGGGTTGGGGGCGTGGTGGTTGGCGGCGGAGGGTGGTGAGAGGGGCGCGGGATGGGGGGGGCATGGGCCAGAGAGTGGGAGGGCGATTCAGGTGAGGGTTAGCTAGAGCTCACCTGAGCTTTGGGGGGACGCCGAAGGGGGAGGAGCGCGGCAACCGGCGAAGAGGGAGCAGTTGTTAGATGTATGCCCTAGAAGCCAACCAGGCCGACACATATATTCGTTCTAGGACATAAATTGTTGTTGACTTTTAAATATTATGAATAACTTTGGGTTTTTATTCCATTCATGTTGTGTATGTGTCCATGAATCGTCCAAGGAATTAATAAGATGTGATGACTATATTCTCAAATGTTGAGAATTTTGAGACATGTGTCATGGATTAAGTTCTAAAGTGCCCGATCAATGGATCGATCACGGGACGTGATTGAATCCGATGAGTGATTTTGCATAAGGTCGCTATCCCTTGTGGGTAGAGAGTCTCCGAGGCGACAGATGGGGGACACGAAGCGAATAGCAGGTGTTGTTTAGAGAACAAGGGTACCGAGCGGCGGACCAACCGCGAGAAGTCACTTGGATGTCTACTCACTGTCAGTGACTTTTTTACTCCCAATTGTTGCAAGTAGTGTGCTGGTCCTTTGGGACCTTGCGGTGCCTTGCTATTTCACTGAGGTTTACTGTAGCTTGACTGTACAATAACTTGGTCCCCTAGCCATTCGGGTCCTTACGGTGCATTTGTTGGCTGCAGTAGGTTCATTGTAGGAAAATAGGGTGCGCACTTAGATGAATCATCTCCCTTGGTATGAATAGGGTGTTAGCCTATGTGAAATATTTTATTGAGACCTGAGTTTAGGAAGACCTTGGCCAGGCGAATAAGAATAGCGGAAAAGGGTTTCCGATATTAGAAACTCTAGTCGAATAATTTTAACAATATGACAGACGGATGGGATTGACGGTTATTCATATAACCGTCCGTCAAGTCGGGATCATGATAGGAAGGGATTGTATCACACGGGTAATTTGCACCCAAGAGGTTTCAGTATTCCATTCTACTGGGAATGCCACTTACATGCTGTAGGCGTCACTGGTGATGGTGAGACTCATGAGGAATACTATCTAGATGATCGAATTTCATTGGGCTGAGTTGGAATTGTTTCGATCTATTGAAGGAGTTTCAATGATATTGATTTGATAGTGATCAAAATATATCTCACTACCAGATTAGAATGGAACCTATGGGCTTCACACCACAAAGAAGGTTGTGATTGCTGAAATAGTATATCGCGATTATTGAATCGTCGGAGGACCTAATGGTTCAATATTAATGATAATTGGACTAATTTGTAATTGTTAACAAATTAGTGGTGATTAAAGTGTTAAACATTACAGGAAGGACTTACTAATAGTTAGTAAATTATTTTTAAAAAAAAAAAGGAGCTTATGTGCAAATGTTGCATTATTAATTTGATAAGATCAAATTAATATAAAATTCAAGTCGAATCAAATTAGGATTTGATCGATCTAACCAATTAAGGAAAAGATAAATTTAAATCTAGATTTATACTTATCCTTAATTGTCATTATATTATTATGAATAGGATTATATTCCTATATATAATATACGGGAGTTTTTAGAAAATCCTAGCCGTCATCTATCATCTCTTCTCTCTTCCATCTTCTAGCAACAAAGACGTCCTTTTGCAAGGGAGCTAGCACCCCGGTGAGGACATCAATCAAATCAAGAACCTCATGTGGATACCTATAGAGGCCGGACGCGTGTGCGGCTTCAAGAGAATCGAATTCCACGATCATCAAATTGAGGGGAAGATCTATCTGTGAAAAAGGTAAAGATTCGATCTTGTTTTTCTTCTTTAATCTTAAAATATGAGGGATCCTAATTGCGTGGTTTTTGAGATTGGATCTCGAGAATTTTTCAAAATCAAATTTGTTTGATTTCTTTTTCCGCTGCGTTTTACCGTACGCAATTTTCTAACAGCAGTTGTGGCCGCCGTCGCGCAGTCGTGCCCGCCGCTGCGCCGGGGAGGAGGAGGAGCCTCAGGTGTGGTGGCGTTTTTTTGGGAGAAGGGGTTTGAGGGGATCGACAGTGTTAGGGTTTTTTTAGGGGGAAATTAAAAGGGAGGGGAAAATTTGGGGGGAAAGAATAAAAACTAAATGGGACTTCTTCTTCTTTTTTTTTTAAGATATAGGGGCGGTTGTGGTAAACCGCCTCTCATGTGCCCCTAACGTATAGCGTAGTTGCAACCGCCTCTTAACAACCGCCTCTACAGACGTTTTTTCTTGTAGTGTATGTCCATGACTCTAGGTTTAATGTCACTCGATCTAATGTATATAGATTGTCCATATGCACATTTTCATTTCTTAACATTAACCACATGCTTGCATTTATTATTTCTATATCATGCTTATCATGTATACTTTAGCATGAATCAATGCATTCATCTAGCACTATTTATACTAAGTCATCATGCATTCCTCTTATCATGTTCTTATAATGTTAACATTCATATGCCCTTTATCTTATGCATTCAAAGCATTAATCACATGCATTTATCTAGCATTTCTATAATATGTTAACATGGATCAATATGAAATCTCATTTCTTAGACATAAAGGGCGACCTAGTTGCTTCGGTAAGCACAACCCACCTCATTGCGCATTCCGATTGCTTGTCGACACTTGCAATCGGCCGCCCGCGGCACCCGGCACCCGGTTTGGCCCGATCTCTCGCGCGACCACCCGAACGGCCTCCAATTCACGATCCGAAAATTAAAGGTCTTCGGTTATGTGCCACGATACTTCAAATCTGTTTTCATGGGTTTACGATGTCGCCTCGGCCTTCCAGGCGGAAACGAAGCCTAAACGTCCGTTTCTTTAATAACTTCGCAACGGCTCGACGAATCACCGAACCATCTTCGCCCACGCGTTCGTTTACCTAGCAATTAGGTTTACAGAGGGTCAAATGAGATCAAACCCTCATATTTACCAAATTAGCATTTTTGAGCCCTAGATTACAACTAGGTAAAAATCCACCATTAGAGCCTTGATTTCAAGCATCAAACCTCTAATTAGCATGCTAGAATACCTCTAAATCCATTCTTAGAGCTTAAAAACCAAACTAGAGAGAAATGCCATTAAAGGGTTTGAAGCTTACCTTCAAAGCTTGCTCTAATGGAGAGGAAGAAGAAAAAGAAGATGAAGATCAACTTCCAAGCTTACTTCTCCACCAAAACCTTCAATTTTGGGAGAGATCTATCGAGAGAAAAGGAGTTTTCTCTCTTTCCCTTTCTTTGCGTGTGTGTGTGTGTGTGTGTGTCGTGTGCGTGTGTGGTGTGCGGCCGAAGGAGAAGAAGAAGCATCAGCTTCTTTATAATACCCCTCAAACACTATTCACTCCAGGCAGCTTGAAATCTGATAACTTTCGCCGGAGCTCCCTGAATGTCCGTTTGAGCTCAAACTTGACAGTTATGTTCGATTTTACGTACTGAGCAAGAATATATTTTAAGTTTCCAGTTTCGACCCCATTTGGTCATCGAAAACTGTACCGAACTGTAATCTTTATCAGATAGATGTTAGATTTTATTTCTCACTCTACGGGTGTCAGAAAAATATGAAACTTTAAATCTAGCCTCATAAAAATATTTCTGACTTATCCTCCAATTTTCATAATTTTCTGAGACTGTGCATTTTCTGCTAACTTATCTGTCCCGTTTCCAACAGAAAATTCTAGATCTTCTGTTTTCATTCCGATTTCAGCACAAGTCATTTCTGACTTATGTATTACTTCTCTAAATCCAATAAGAATAGCTTCTTACACTATTTTTATTTATTTTTATTTTTATACCAAAATCTGGTATGTTACAAAAGTGACGGTCAAAAATAAATACCCGTTGCCGAGAATAGATGACCTGTTTGATCAGTTGCAAGGGTCGCGGGTATACTCGAAGATAGACCTTCAGTCGGGATATCACCGGTTGAAGATCCGGCCGAAAGATGTGCACAAAACGGCGTACCGCACGCGGTATGGCCACTATGAGTTTATGGTAATGCCGTTTGGGCTTACTAATGCCCCGGCAGCGTTTATGGACCTAATGAATCGAGTCTTTCGACCGTTATTGGATAGGTGCGTTGTGGTATTTATCGACGACGTGTTGTTGTATTCGCGGAGTGAAAAAGAACACAAGGAACATCTAAGAACCGTGTTGCAAATACTCCGGAACGAGAAGCTTTATGCGAAGCTTAAGAAATGCAATTTTTGGCTTTCGGAGGTAACCTTCTTAGGCCATGTGATTTTTGGGAGCGGAGTCTCGGTAGACCTGAGAAAGATTGAGGCGATTCGAGATTGGCCTCGTCCAACGAGTGTGGCGAAAGTCCGCAGTTTCCTTGGATTGGCGGGCTATTATCGACGTTTTGTTTAGGGATCTACGAAGCTGACTACTCCTCTCACACGCCTTACGCACAAGGGAGTGAGGTTTGTATGGAGCGACGGTTGCGACCAAAGCTTCTAAGAGCTAACAGAGAAGTTGACGTCTACCCCGGTACTTGCTTTGCCGACGCCGGGAGAGAGCTTCGTGGTGTATAGTGGTCTTGGGTGTGTTCTTATGCAAAATGGGCGAGTCATTGCGTATGCTTCGCGCCAAATGAAGAGCTATGAGAAGAACTACCCGATATATGATCTCGAGTTAGCGGCGGTTGTCTTCGCGCTAAAGTTATGGAGGCATTATTTCTACGGTCAGCATTGTGAGATGTAAACCGATCACAAGAGCCTCAAGTATTTGTTCACCCAGAAAGAGTTAAACATGCGGCAGCGGCGGTGGTTGGAACTGTTGAAGGATTATGACCTTACTATCCTATACCACCCTGGGAAGGCTAATGTTGTTGCCGATACGCTAAGTACGAAGTATGTTGAGAACTTGGCTATGGCGATTACTAGTCAACCGTTGTTGCAAACGGAAATGCAGCAGTTTGGATTGGAAGTTGTGGTGCCGGAGGTTCTGACCATCTTGGCGGCGCTAGTGGTTCGACCGACCTTATTGGAACGAATTAAGGAACGACAAGTTGATGATTCGTATCTCCAAAAGGTGCGGAATGACATTGACGGCGGACACGCCGGTGACTTTGGCATGGGATCCGACGGTGCACTTCGGTTCAGAAACCGGTTGTGTGTGTCTAAGGACGATGAAATCCACAAGATAGTGTTGCCAGAGGCGCATTATTCCCCGTATAGTATTCACCCGGGCGGCACTAAAATGTACAAGGACTTAAAACTACATTATTGGTGGCCAGATATGAAGAAAGACATTGGGGAGTTTGTGGCGTAGTGTTTGACATGCCAACAAGTGAAGGCCGAGCGTTGATTTTCTGCGGGAAAGTTGCAGAACTTACCAATCCCCGTGTGGAAATTAGAGGACATAGCAATGGACCTTGTGGTCGGACTACCCCGATCGCAAGATGGACATGATGCCCTATGGGTGGTTGTGGACCGTTTGACGAAGTCGGCTCATTTCTTGCCGATCCACACCACGTGGTCCGGAGACAAGTTGGCACAAGTCTACTTGGATGAGGTAGTGAGATTGCATGGGGTTCCTGTGTCGATTGTATCAGATCGAGACCCCCGGTTCACTTCTCATTTCTGGAAGAGCTTGCAGGATGCTCTAGGCACGCAGCTCGATTTCAGTACGGTGTTTCATCCTCAGAGTGATGGCCAGTCAAAGAGGACAATTCAGATACTCGAGGATATATTGCGAGCGTGTGTACTCGATTATAGTTGAGGGTGGCATGAGTATTTGCCAATGGCGGAATTCGCTTACAATAATAGTTATTAAGAAAATATAGCGTTGGCGCCGTTTGAGACACTTTATGGGCGTAAGTGTTGCTCTCTTATCCATTGGAGCGAGGTAGGTGAGAGAGTCACCCTTGGTCTGGATGTGGTACGAGAGGCGGAAGAGAAAGTCCGTCTTGCTCGCCAACGATTATTGACGGCACAATGACGGCAACGAAGCTATGCGAATAAGCGCCGAAAGGATTTGGAGTTTGCGGTTGGCTACCGTGTCTTTCTTAAAGTGTCGCCAATGCACGGGGTGAAGCGGTTCGGCATTCGGGGGAAGCTTAGCCCCCGGTATATTGGCCCGTATGAGATTCTAGAACGGATTGGGCAGATGTCACGCCACGGGACCCAGCGGAAGCCCGCCCGGCGCGTGCCGAGACCCGCCATACGTCTAAAACGTATAAGGCGTCTAAAAACAACAATAATAAAAGCAATAATACAAGACATCTAGGAGTATCAGAGCATAATAAATGTCTAAATGCTACAACANGTGGAAAAGTTCGGAATACAAATCGAACACTCGAACCTCACAATTTGCAAAGGTCCAGTGTACTACAGCAGATGGAGTACAAGTTAGCGTTACCGCCGAAACTATCGGGAGTGCATAATATATTCCATGTATCGAATCTCCGCAAGTATTTCTGGAACTCCTCACATGTGTTGGAGTATGAGCCGGTGGAGTTGCACGATGATGTTACTTATGAAGAGTTTCCGGTGAGCATTCTTGCTCAAGAGGAGCGGAAGCTACGGAATCGGACTATTCCGTATGTAAAAGTGAAATGGAGTAATCACTCGAGGCGCGAGTCCACGTGGGAGCTCGAGGAGAGGATGCGCGAGGTTTATCCTCATTTGTTTGATCAAATGGACTAAGGTACGTGTTCAGTTTCGCGGACGGAACTATTTTTAAGGGGTGGGGAATGTAACATATCACTTTCCCGTAAATCGTGCCGAGTTATGTCGAAACGAGCGGAACGCGAAGTCGGAGAAGTTGGAACAAGTTACAATGGGTTCTATAAGCATTAGGACCATTGTGTAGTGAATTAGGACCTGGGAGAGTGAAATCTGGGAAGTGGCTAAGTCCCAGAATTTCAGCTCTCGGGGACCGATCCCTGAGGGGAGAGACTGGTCCCCGTAGGTTGGAAAATTGCCCAGCAGCTAAGTTCTGAAAATCTAGCTCTCGGGGTTCGGTCCCTAGAGGAGAGATCGGTCCCTGTGCGCGTAGGTAGCCAAAAATGTGAAATTTTGGCTAAGTCCTGAGAGTGGTGCTCTCAGGGACCGGTCCCTGCGAGGAGTGACCGGTCCCCGTATGCGAAAACTGCCCAGAATGGGCTGATGTGAAAGATGGGAAGTTGAGGGGTTTAAGTGCAAATGTCACATGAGAGGGGTGTATATGTTGGTTGGCTTGTGGGTTAGGGCTCATTTGCTCTACCCTAACACAAAATATCTCCCTCTTTCTCTCTCTAAAAACCTCTCTTCTCTGTTCCTCTCTCTCTAGAGCTTGGAGCAAGGGGCTTTGAGGAGGGATCTTGGTGGAGAAGAAGACTAAGTCAAGGGTGTTGCTTGCTATTGTGCAAGTGTACAAGGAAAAGCTTGAACCAAAAGTGAGATTTCTTGGTTTTAAGCTAGCGTTTTGGATTTATTTCCTTCTAGCATGCTTCTAGGAGATGAATAGAGGATTTCCCCCATGTTTCTTCATGTTAGGGACCAATATTGGGGAAGATGACATTGTTGAGGGACCTATACTTAGGGTTTTTGAATTTTGAGGTAGAAGCTTGGGTTTGATCTCATTTTAACCTAATTGGTAGGTCAACGAAGGCGTTGGTGCGCTCGGTTCGGCGATACGACAAGCGTACGTGGAGATATTGAGAAAACAGGGTAAATTGGTACAGATCGTCACAGCTTGCAGCGTAGAGGTCTAAAAATCACGAAAACAGGACCACGACATCCTAGCATACCCACAGGTGGGGGGTGCTATCCGGAAATACCAAATTTTCTTCTATGTCTATGTTATCATTATTGAGCATATTGATGTTAGCATTCATGCATATAGGGTAGTATGATGAATATGATTGGTTGAGACTCAATTGTATGCTAGAGAACATATAAATTGATATGGAACCATGTGAACTAAGAATGTGAAAAACCTTATGTGTATGTGAATGTATGTAAAAGAGACTATGACAATAGTAAACAATGGTGACATTGACATTAGTGATGAGATTGGCACCGAGAATGTAAATGACTAAACAAGGTTTAGCTTATTGTGGCATCAGGACCATTGTGGCTCAGGTTTAGTGGAAATGTAATATGGTAATAACCTATCATTGGCATCGAGGTATTGTGGCATTGAGACAGGTTGGCAAACTTCCTCAAATTGAGGATTGGATCGCACTCACACTAGCTTGGCTTGAGGGAGGTAGCTCCTCCTCAAGCGGTGTACTCCGGAGTGTAGACACCATAGGGAGAGACCCCGTCATCGTTCCCTCGGGTTGTCGCGCTAGTGGCCTCCCCCGGTAGACGGGAATTGTGGTTTGTGAGTTTGGGGTGGACCATGAGTATCCCGGGAAAATTAGGTAAAAGCCAGAAAGAATGAGACATGAACATGCATGCATGATTATTTTGTACATGACTATGCCGATAGATCTGCTAGTGCTAGACCGAATGTGGGGGTTCGACGTTATCTTGGGGACCAATTGGCTCTACAAATACTACGCGGTCATAGATTGTGAAAGCAAGGTTATCACCTTTCATGAGCCTAACCAAAAGGAGTTAGTGTATCGGGCGTGCAAAGGCGCGTGTTTTGCGGCGACCATATCGTCAATGAGGGCCAAGAGAATGATTAAAGGAGGGTGTAAGGCCTATTTGGCAACCATGGTTGATGGTCGAAGGGAGCACCCCGAACTTTAGGGTATCAGGGTAGCATGTGAATTTCTGGATGTATTTCCGGCGGAGTTACCGGGATTGCCACCGGACCAGGAAGTTGAGTTCATCATTGACTTGATTCCCGAGGCAACACTAGTTTCGAAGGCTCTGTATAGAATGGCACCGGTGGAGTTAGTGGAGCTAAAAGCCCAATTGCAAGACTTGCTCGATAAAGGCTTCGTGAGGCCGAGCGTGTCACCGTGGGGATCTCTGGTGCTATTTGTAAAGAAAAAGGACGGCACACTTCAACTCTGCGTAGATTATCGCGAGTTGAACAAAGTGACGATAAAGAACAAGTACCCGTTGCCAAGGATTGACGATTTATTCGATCAGTTGCATGGGTCAAAGGTGTATTCGAAGATTGATCTCCAGTCGGGGTATCATCAACTAAAGATTAGACCGAAGGATGTGTACAAAATGGCGTACCGTACGTGGTGTTAAGGATTTTATAGGTTGGCGAATTTCGTAAAGTTGTTTGGAGTCTTGAAGAGTTGATCGCAAAAGATTTTGGGAAAAGATTCAAATTGGAGGACGAAGACTCATTTGGAAAGATCGACACCTAAGGTATGAAGAAAAGATCATTTGTGGTGAAGATGCATAATTTGATTAAGTTCAGAAGGCTTAGATTGTTTTTAAACAAATTTTCTGAACTTTCTTGTGTTCTGGGACCGGTCTCTGAGATGGAGAGACCGGTTCCCTCAAGGTCCTCACTGCGTAAACCATGATGCAACCGGTCCCCTGTGATGAGAGACCGGTTCCCGAACCTTAGTGATTCTGTCGCGCAGCGAGGGACCNTCACTGAAGTCAGTAATTGCCCACTAGGAACTATTATTTAATAGTTCTTACGCCCTTTGTTTAATGGTTTTATTTCAGAGCCTTCAGCACCGGTAGAGGCACGGGATCGCGGCAAAGGGGTCGTGTAGCTAGATAGCGGAGCTTGCTTTTGCTCCTAGGTGGTTTACTCTCTTTTGTGTTTTGGTGAGGGAGAGTTTTGTTCCTATGTATAGATACCACCATTGTATCACTCTTAGCACTTGTATTTGGGTTTTGTTGTACTACTTTATGGTTCTTTCTAGTGGATCTTAGCCTTTTGTTTATTTCTCTATTATAGAATCTAGTTCTACTATGCTCTGATACTCCTAGTTGTTCTTTTATCACTGCTTTATTTATCGTTTTATTGTAGACGCCTTATATGTTTAAGACGTATGGCGGGTCTGGACACGCACCGGGCGGGCTTCCGCTGAGTCCTGGGGCGTGATATCCTGGCCACAAGAATAGCACCTGCCCCGACCCTGATTGTGGAGACTTAAGGAAGAAAAAGGATTGACGACTAGGGTTTTCCCTTTTTTCTTTGCTTAATTTTTCGTTAATTTTAATATGTCATATGACATATATTTATAATGAGAAAATCCTAACGTAATCCTAATCGAAATCCTATTCCGATTAGATTATCCATTAACCCACAAGTTGGTTATGATATTAACTGAATTCTGAATCCTAATTCTAATTCGATTCGTGTGTAACATTTACACATTGAAAGTTTTGGGGTAGCCCAGGGATCTATCTAGATTGTATCCAATACCTAGAGGGGAGTGAATAGATGTAACGGCCAAAAACCACAAATCTCAATGCGACAAAAACCAATGCGGAAAATAAAAATCACACCGAGATTTATGTGGAAAACTCCAACTAGGAGTAAAAACCACGGGACCAACACGCGATAACAATCCACTAAGAATAAAAGATTACAAGGTGATTTACCGAATCTACGGACTCAAACCTCTCTTTTATCTTCTCCGGATGTTGCTCATACCAACGGGATGTCCACGCCCCATGTCCGAATTCACGAACGCCACATCCCGAATCCACGAAACGTCCACACTTCAAATCCACGAAGCCTTGATCACGCCAAATCCACGACGCCCACTCGAATCCACGAGCACACTCCGTCCGGAGCAAGAATACCAAGATTGATGATGATTTATTGCTTAGACAATCATTAAAGAACCATAGAAGATGTTTCTAAGCAATAGCCGGATCAATTCTCCATAAAGAACAAGAAATTAGGGTTTCAAGAATTGATCCAATAGAAACTTGTTGTTGGAGAAAGAAAGAGAGCACCCAACAAGTTTCTAGGGTTTTTAAAAGATATTCTATGCCTTCATCCTCTTTTAGAAACACCCCTACATCTTATTTATAGGTTTAGAAGACTTAGAAACCGACTAGGATTGCAAAAACTCAATTTTAAAAACTTATGTCGTCCTCAGGGACCGGTCTTCTCGAGGAGACCGGTCTTTGGGAGACCGGTCCCTCGTTGCGTGCCTGAAAACACAAGCTTCGGGAACCGGTCTCTCATGCCAGAGACTGGTCCCTCGCTGCGTGATAGAAAGTCCTATGTTTGGGAACCGGTCTCCCTTTCCAGAGACCGGTTGCCTCAACATCCCACGCAGTGAGGACCCTCGGGGACCGGTCTCTCAACCCAGGGGACCGGTCCCAGCACATTGAAAAACTCAGTTTGTCCAGATTTATATTTTAAAAACCATCCTAAGTCTTCCAAACACTTTTAAACATTTATAAATCATCATCAATGGTATTTAAACTTACCGAGCATTATGCATTCATGTTTTGAGTCTTCGAGTCTTCGATTTTCATCTCTTCTTCTTCAAACATTCAAGACTCCGACTAACTTCACGAAATATGCCAACATAAAAACCATAACACACATAAGTCCTCATATTATTTACTAACGATTAGTAAATACACCATGCAACTTTTACACATAAATACCTCTAATTTACAACAATTGCAAAGTAGTCTTTTTACTAATAAATTAGTAAACTTTAGTATTTAACTATATTGTAATTATAATTAATCCATCTGATAAACTTCTTTTATCGTCTCCTAAATATCGATCATGCACGATTTCTTATGTGTGTGAACTAATAGGTTCAATTCTGTCTGGTAGTGAGATATGATGCGATCCCCATCTACATCATCATCGAAACTCCTTTCAATAACTCAAACTCTTTTGATTCTACCCTAATAGAATAATTAATTATCAATAATTATTTCTATTGGTTCCCACAATCCACCAGTGACGCCTAGCAGCATATAGTGACAATCCAGTCAGAAGTGGCAATCCACAATCCACCAGTAACGCCTAGCAGCATGTAGTGACAATCCAGTCAGAAGTGGCAATCCACAATCCACCAGTGACGCCTAGCAGCATGTAGTGGCAATCCAGTCAAAAGTGAATATCGGACTGAACCTCTAGGTGCAGTTACCGTACAATACAATCCTTCTATCGCATAGTTCCAACTGAGTGGAGGTCATGGAATATTCGTCAAAACCCCATCACCCGTCATATGTCAAACTTGATAGGACAAAAGCTCTTATGGTTACTCTTGGAAAACTCTTTTCATACACCATATTACACCAGCCGAGGATTTCTGAACGTTGCCTTACAAATAGCATAGAACTAATTATCTCTCTACCGAGAGCGATAGATACCCAATAAACACACACCCATTCCTAATATGAACTGACCACAGCCAACATATACTACTAAGACCCATGGCTAGGATCAGAGTTTGTTGCATAGTCAAACTACAGTAGCCTTATATTGAATGGCCGTGGTGTCGCAGGTCTAAGGATCAGTTGTACCACTGCAACATCGAACCAGTTACTGACGAATGAGTAGACATCCATGTAACTATTCGTAGTTGGTCACTCTCAGTACCCTTGTTCTCCAACAACCACCTGCATGTTCGCTCCAGTGTCCCCACACTGATGACTCGAGATTCGTCATCTTAAAAGGGAAGCGGCACACACATCAATCTTACCGGATCAATCATCGTCGCCATGATGATCCTCCGATTGAGAGCATTTATGAATTAATTACCAATAATATGTATCTCAAATTCTCAACTCTTGAGAATACATATTATCATCTTATTAATTCAAAGGACGATTCATGGACACATTTAACATAAATGGAATAAAATGCCCAATTATATAAATAATAAAGATTAAGTACAAATATATGTCCCATAGAAAATAAAATGCGTCAGCCTGATAGGCTTCTAGGGCATACAACTAACAGTGATCAGCTGACAAGGCTTAGCGATAAAGCTCAGGGCAAACAAATGACGTTGAAAAAAATTCGATCCGAAACCGTGTTCCGCCGGCGAATTTCGCAGAAAAACACACTGAAATCGACGTTCGATTTCCACAAAGACTATCGGACCTTAGACGATCAGTCCAGAGGTCGCCACAAAAACATACGTACTGCCCACAGTAGCCACAAGATGCACAATTGCATAAAAGTCCCTACATTTACATAAAATCCTATTATTTTATGTAAATAAGATGATTTTGTGGCTCGTTAATGCAAACCGAGGACTTTCGAGGACCGCTGAGACACGTACTGATAGGTCTCGATGTGCCGGAGGTCGTGCTCATGATCCGAAGCACAACGGCTCACTATGGGAGCCGCGGGAGCGACCCGAACATTCAGTGAACAGCGCACACTCGGGGGAAAACTACGCCAAAAATGCAATTTCGGTGTCCGCTGATCCAAAGTGAGGTGAGCACTATAATCAGCACTGACCAGCGATCACCGTGCTCACCTCCGGAGGCATTGGGACAGTCTCAGATCACCGAAAAAATAATCACAAACCTAAAACTATGCACGGACAGCACTGCAAAGACTTACCGGAGCAATGGGAGATAAGGCATGGCCGGCGGCGGCTCTGCGGCGGGCTCGCCGGCGGTAGGCGGGCGTGGCCGACGTGGGGAGGCCGGGGCTCGCGCCGGCCGTCGGCGGCGGCGACGGAGCAACTCGAGCCCACACAGGCTAAGGCTCGGGTCTAGGAGCGGCGGCGGCCACGGCAGCCGGCGGGGCTCCCAAGGGCGACGGCGGGGGATCGCCTAAGGCCGAAGAGATGCCTTGGTGGTGGCTCCGGGCGACGGTGGCGCGGGGAAGGAGGTGCAAGCTCACCTCGGCCCGCCCACGCCTAGGAAGGACGTAGGCAGCGGGGGGCGCGGCGGCTACGCTCGGGGCGGCTGCCGCCGGCAAGGGAGGTCGCTGGGGCTCCGGGGGAAATGGCAGGGGTGGCCTCAGGCGGCGGCGGCGCGAGGGGAGAGGGCTAGGGCTACCTCGGCCAGGGCCAGCCCGAGGTGGCACCCACGACAATCTTGGTGGCGCCAGTGGCCGAGGATGGTCGGGTTCGACGACGGCCAACCACCAAGGCTGAGGGAGGGTAGAGGCGGTCGAGGAAGAAGGGTTTGGGTCCCCCCTAGCTCGGGTTCCAGGTCGGGTGGAGAAGGTGGTGGAAAAGAGAGGGGGAGAGAGAAAAGGTGGCTGAGGGATGAGGTGGCCGGCAGGAACTCGGTAGGCAGTGGCCGGGAAGCGCACGGCGCACGAGGTGAGGGGGAAATAGGGGCGGCTAGGTCAGCTCGAGCTCAGGTGGGTTAGGGTTTGTATGCTGCAAAACCTTAGGTGGATATATATATATATATATATAGAGTATGTCTCCCGTACTTTCGAAAGTACGGAGGCTTCCGTGCTTGTAAGTTGTTTTCGATGATAGGATGTCCAATTTAACGATCAGCTCCGTTAGACGTGATCTACATTATTGGAACTATTTAGAAACCAAATTTCATAATTTTTAGACATCAGTTACCAAGCGATCATAGGGTCTTAAAAATGACTATTTTAATGGCCGATGTGGCACGTTTTTAAGTTCAACGGTGTAGAAGTATCCAAATTACATAAAAATTTAATAGAAAATTCTACTTAACATCAAGAGTAAGAACAATACTTCCAATTGAAATTCCAGTCCTTTATCACTGTTTTTTATGAGATTTTTATTTTCAGCCGTTCATTTTGAGGCTACTTGTTCACTAGGAAAACGGAGTAAAAAAATTATGAAATTTGGTTTCTAGATAGTTCCAATAGCGTAGATCATATCTAACGGAACCGATCCCTGAATCGGATGTCCCATCATCAAAAACAACTTACAAGCACAGAGACCTCCGTACTTTCAAAAACATAGGAGCCTAACTCTCTCTCTCTCTCTCTCTCTCTCTCTCTCTATATATATATATATATATATATATATATATATATATATATATATATATATAACCAAGCTGGAATACTATCAATAGCACCAAGCTATTGGTGCTATTTGGTTTTTAGCCCTTGGATTAAGAATTGTGCGGTTAGGATGATGTGGGCCCCCTAGGGTTGAGTGGGTGGTTGATTGAATAGTATAATCTAACGAGTACAATAATCAAAGGGTTAAATCTAACAGTGGAAAACTTGATAGCACCAAGCTCTTGGTGCTATCGATAATATTCCAGCCGGACTATATATATATATATATATATATATATATATATATATATAGTGCCTCACAGCGCGAGTAAAATGCGCGAATACACCCCCACATTCGATTTCACGCAAAACGGTATATAAAATGTAGAGCTTTTTGCAAAATTACCGTTTTGCCACCTAAGACCCCTCCTTGATCAACGCGCGATATCAGAAGATCCGTCCTTCAGATTTGCAAACGGATCACACCAGTGCGATTAACACGACAGAGACATCAAACTCACGATTTTGTTTCACCTGGTTTGGTCGCGGATTTGTGACGTAACCCATCCTCTCACCAAATGGCAAAACCCACACACAAATACATATAATATATATATATCTCCAGTTTTCTCGAAATTCGTGCGTCAAATCTGAAATCCGTCAGCGCCAATGGCTTCAGAATAGTCAGACAATTGAAAACGAGCTATTGGATCACTATGAACAGAGTCCATACGTGCCAAAAGCCAACTCTACACCGTGGCCTTTCCGAAAAATCGGGTTACTATTCACTTTAAGTGAAAAGTAAAGATCGCGTAAAATCTCCACTCTAGCTCGTTTTCCCCCGAAACTTAACGATTACTTTTGTAATTAAAATACACACAAAAATATCGTCAACAAAGAGTTTGGCTATCCTGC